>NC_133660.1:264516024-264816024 GCF_037893015.1 Macrotis lagotis
AAATGACAATTTGATAGTCTTATAGAAAAGACAAATAGAAGGTGCCTTTCTCAAGCCTTTCATGGTATTTAACATCCTGGATTCAAAGTTGCAAGGGTCCTTAGACCTTAGACTAGAGGTCATTTAGATCCATCATTCTACTTAGCCAGTGGAGGAAATGAGACCCAAACAGTTTAAATAATAACTTGTCCAATGTTACATTGATGGATAAGCAGAAGAGCCAGGATTCAAATGAAAATCCTCCACTTCTAAGTCCAATGCTTTTCCCTCCTACACCAGATTGATGACCTCAAGTCAAGAAGTCATTGAAAAAGAGATTTATACATTCCTACCCTCTTGATGCAAGCACTGTGCTGAGCATCTGAGAGTGCAGAGATAAACAGGAAACAGTCCCTGACCTCTTGCTGCAGATAGCTATATATATATATATATATATATATATATATATATAGATAGATAGATAGATAGATAGATATAGATATAGATATAGATATAGATATATATAGATATATATAGATATATATAGATATATATAGATATATATAGATATATAGATATATATAGATATATAGATATATATAGATATATAGATATATATGTATGTATATAAACACAAATTAGTAAATCCCAAACTTACAAGAAGTAAGACAATGTAATTCCAAGGAGTGAAGAGATCAAACCACACTACATGCAGAAAGAGGACACAAGTACCACTTTTTAGAAGGCTCAGGATAATAAGAGCTGATTGTGAGAAGCAGTCATCCAAGTCATGGGGCAGTCTGTGCACAAAGCACCCAAAGAGTCACTGATTAGTAGGAAAACCTGGTCAGGGAAGATGGTGAAGCATCAGTTTTTCTCTTCTAGAACTATATGGGGTGGCAAGAGTCACATGATAAGGTATGTTCCTCAATCTCTTTGTAAACTCATTGGATTAAGAGTAGATCAAGACTCCCATAATCATCTATTTCTTTTTTTTCAGGGTTTTTTTTTTGCAAGGCAAATGGGGTTAAGTGGCTTGCCCAAGGCCACACAGCTAGGTAATTATTAAGTGTCTGACACCAGATTTGAACCCAGGTACTCCTGACTCTAAGGCCGGTGATTTATCCACTACGCCACCTAGCTGCCTCATCTATTTCAATTTTTTCAAACAACAGATTAGGAAAGAATGACCAAAGGGGAAATGACTTGCCTAAAGATATATAACTAGTCAGTAGGAGAGTCAGCATATGAATCAAGAAAATTTCATCTCATTCTCTGGGTTTGTTAAGCACATGGGTTATTGGAAAATAAACAATATACTAAGACACTGACTCTAATTGCAATTGATGAGATGATTTATTTGTAACAAAAGAATCAGATTACATATATAATTGCAATAACCACAGGCTTATCAATTAAAAAGAAAAAAACAGAAAGAATTCCCACATACATATGAGTGTATGTATATGAATGTATGTACGTATGCATTAGATTTAGTCTGGGACTCAAGCTTATACATTTGCACAAAATTCTTCCATTAAACAGCTAGGTGATGCAATGGATATACTCATCTTCCTAAGTTCAAATCTGAACTCACATGCTTACTAGCTCTGTGACCCTATTTACCTTAGTTTGCTCATCTGTAAAATGAGCTGGAGAGGGAAATTACAAGCCACTCCAGTATTTTTGCCAAGAAAGCTCCAAATGAGGTGACTAAGTATTGAAAGAGAATGAAATAACTAAGCATGCACTCCCATTAATGAAGACAATGATGACTCAATCCTCCATACCTGCATGAAGAATAGATTCTGTGGAAGCTAGACAGAAAAAGATTCCTCTTCTGGTGTCCACTTTGATTGAGAGACTTTAAGAAAATATATATACTCCATTCCAAGCTTCTTCAGGGACCTGAAGAGAGAAAAACAGAAGGAGTCTGGGAAGAAGGTGACATACAGGAGTTGGCACCCCAAGCATCTTCTTTCTAGCCTCTTATATTATAGTCTTTGGGAATTTCCTTTGAGATTGAGTACAATCTACTGTCAGTTCAGTCAAGATATTTTTGCTCCTGGAGGTGGGTTCATACATTCTGTGTTTTGTCTGGTACATTCTAATTTTTGTTCTGTTCATTATTAGCTTGGTTGAATGAATTCAATTTCTATTCACTATTTGATGGTCTTTATGTAACATATTTTATAAGAAGAAAATCAAATTTTTGGATAGATCTCATATTTCTTCCCAGTTAACAGATAGTAATCACGAAAGTTGATTTGAACCTAAAATAAATCCCACAGACTGGTAATATTTTGTTGGACCTATAGATAAAATTCTAGGCTACTATTTCTTCTCTAAGCAGATCAGAGGAGGCTAGTGTTGTGAGCCCAACTTTGTGCTCCCCTCCAGGAAAGCATCAACATTTCCCTTGAGATTTAAGATTCTTGATTTCCTTGAGATATAAGAGATAACTATTAAAGACATCCCATGATCCACATTGCCAAGTTCACATAACCTATGCAGGTAACATAAACACTTTCCATATGAATTGATGGATAGGTACACAAAGTTAGTTTATAAAATTAGTCTTTATACAACTATATAATATTTTTATTGTTATTCTGTCACTTCAGTCAGGTCCAAATTTCCATGACCCCAGATAGGGTATTTTTGGCAAAAATGCTGGAGTAGTTTTATTTATCCAATTTTATAGATGAAGAACCTGAGACAGACAGTGAATTCTGAAAAATTATTCATCCTGTCTCCATAACCAGTCCTCTATCCACTGAATCACCTAGTTGCCCCCAAATATATATTAATACACACACATACACACACACACACACACGCACACACACACACACACACACACACACACATATATATATATATACACACATATACAAAAAAATCTATGGGGAAAATATCAGTAATGAAAAAAATGAAAGTCTGATTGAATATAAGGTCCTTAAGGACATAAGCTATTTTTTAATTTTATTATTTTGATTTTGGTGGTTTTATCCTTAGTAACTATACAAAATCTTGGTTGTTAGCTTGGGTTTCATTGAAAATGACAATATCACATTGGTCTTTTCCACTCCTATTTTTGAACAAATTGCTATTAGCATCAATCCCTGGAAACAGAACTGAGAACTTGACATAATAGGTCAAGGATTCAAAAATCTTCAGGTGTTAACATTAAGACACTAAAAGCTTGAAAACAAGACACAATCACCTTGAAAAGACCATACTTGCAGAATTTTTCACCAGGTTAGAAGCTAATGAAATTAAATCTTGGGAATCTAGTCACAAGAAATGACAGTCCCTGATTATAAAGACTGTCACATATCCGATGGAACACAAATGTAGTTTTTTCCCCCAATCCCTTCTCTACCTTCAACACAGGTAATATCAGCCACCTTTCAAATCCAAGGTTAATTACAATGTATAGTATCTAAATGACTCTACAGGATACATTTGCAGTATTTATATTTAATTTTTATAGAAGGGACAGCTAATAGATTAGATTGAAATAATTATTGCAAATAGTGCTAACCTAACAGGTTCTTAGCACAATGGAAAACACAGAGGCCAATTAGGAGAAATACTTCATCATAGGACAACATTATAATGATAGTGGGTACCAAATGTAGGCCAAGTGTGGGCAGAGCTCTCCCTATTTTGTAGCAAATGGAGCAGTTTTTCCCACTAAAAGTCAGAAGGTTTTGGTGATAGCTGGAGGTGCTTAAACAAAAAAAGCAACTTTAATATAAATTTGCAATCAACAGAAATAAAAAAAATAGTTTCAATAAATGTCTTCACAAACTACCTATTATTTTTCTACATTTAATCTCTCTCTTTGAACCCCACATTGTTTTGTGCTCTTGGAATAAGAAGATAAGGATGAAATGATCCCTGCCTTCAAGGATTTTATATAGTCTGCAGTGTAATAGTGCTGACAAATTTTCAAATGAAGAAATATAAAATATATTAAAAAAAAGAGCAGGCAAAGGAGAAAGAATTTTCACACCCTTGAGATGATTTATAGTATGCTTTGAGGGGATATGTAGAGTATTTAATTCGGTGTCAGAAACAAAGAGTTTACAATGTGCTATTTAATACCTAAAAGACCTTAGGCAATAGCCTTAATTGAACCTCAGTTTCCCAAATTAGGGAATTATAGCATTTGTGTTATATAACCCCATAGGGTTATTGTGAACATTATAATGAGACTGTACATGTGACTTTAGAAACAAAATCACTTCTGAAAAATATGTTTTTTTAAAATTTTCTTTAATGTGCATTTTTAATTCTTTCCCTTAAGGGTAGGGGTACATTCCTTGGAGGGAGAAGATGAACAGATTGATTTGCCCACAGGCGCAAACCTCTGGTGCTTTTTAGTTTGAATGTGTGGTAGATAGAAAAAAATTAGAAATAAATCACAGTAAATTCATATACACTCATGGATTTAGCAGGGACAGCATATGTCATCTAGTACAATTCTCTCATTTTACAGATATGGAACTGAGGCCCAAAGATGTTAGCCAAATAACAGAGCCAAAATTTGAAGAGTGGCTCTCTGACTCCAAATCCAAATGTCAGTCTCCTCTGCCATGATGCCTCAGGAAAAAGATCTGAAGAGCAATTGATATAAAACCTATATCTTCTATTCTCAGAATGTCACTTCAGAGTTGATTTTCTGTACAATTTAGATTGAAGAATATAATTTTAATGGCTAAAATAGACATTAAAACTGAATGCACAGTATCAAAAAAAATCAGCTGCTGTGGTCATGAGTGAAAAAACACATCTAGATATGGTCTAAAGAGAATGTGGGAATTTGGGTGGATTTTAAGGTAAACCTAGGGCCCAAAATGCAAGAGTTGCTAGCTCAACCATACCATACCCAGGTTACTATATTCAGTTCTGGGAACATTTCAAGATTTCTCACTTTTGGTTCTAAGACGATGAAAGTTTTACCTGAAAACACATCATAGAGTACAACTCAATGACTCTATAAAGTCAATTTCATGAAACAAAAGATTACTTTTTATCATCACTAAACTTATTTATGGTTTTGTATGACTGCCAGGATTGGAAAATCACAATTTCAAGAAAAATTTAGGTTGAGGGATAATGAGGCTATTGATAAGTATCAGGAGGCTGCAGTAGCTGAACAATGCAGAATTTTGTAGAAAGGATGAGAGGCATTACCAGAAAATAGGACAATAATTTAGTTGAATTAATGGATAATTAGGAGGAAACCTGGAAGTATTATTTTTATCTATGGAATAAGAGTAAATCTTCATAAAGTTTCCCTCTCCCCATCTTCATCCCATCCTCTTTTCTGAAGATTATTAGTATATTTTCTGAGAACTCTACCTTCTCCTCTCCTTCTCTGACTGCCAAACTATAGCCTCTTAGAAGTCTAAAGAAATTATATGACTTACTGGATTTTCCACAAAAAAAGGATTAAGAGCCAAATCTAGATTTTCTGACTGCTAACATATATAGAACCTCAATCCTAATAATTACTTTGATTGATTTTGCAAATTTTTCTCTAAAACTATTAAGTAATATTTATTTATTTCAAAAGGATGAATTATTGAAACTTTTATTAATTGTCTGTTAAGTTTCAGGTATTATCTTAGACAAATAATTTACATATATAAATGTGAGATAATTCTTGGTCTCAAATAGCTTACATTCTTTATTTTTTGAGATACATCAAAAATTAATAATAATATTCACAAAATGTTTTACAATTTGCAAAGTAATTTATAAATATTATCTCACTGGATCTTCTCAACAACCACAAGAGGTAGGTGATGATTTTTAGAAAATTAAAAAAAAAAACAAAAAGAAAAAAAAGAAAAACTTGGGCAAGTAGAGATTAAATGAGTCAAGCAACTAGTAAGTATCTAAGACAGGATTAGAATTCAAGTCGCCCTGACCCTAGATCCAATTCTCTACCTATTGTGCCACAAATAAATGATAATGATTTTGTCACACAACTTGTGAGTGTCTAAAGTAGGATTAGACCTCAAGACTCCCTGACTCCACATCCAGTTCTCTCCAGATAATGATGATGCTGTTGTTGGTGGTGGTGGTGATGATAATAATGATGAATATAGATAGAAAAATAGATTTTTCACTGCTATTTGGTAATTTCAGTGGTGTTTAAAGATACTACAATGATTTTCCATTTCATTATTTACCTCATTTATGAATGAGGAACCTGAGGCAAACAAAGTGAAGTGATTTACCCAGGGTCACAAAGCTACTAATCGTCTGAACGTGAATTTGAACTCAGATACTCCTGACTCCAAACGTGGTGCTCTCTTCACTGCACCACCTAGCTGTTTCAAAATAGATTGGTGATGATATAAATAAATAAAAATTCAAATATGTGTATTTATATACGTTTGTCTAGTCTTGTAAACATATAACTTTTTCTATGAAAGTATATGCACACCTAGGTTAAAATGCAAAAGTAAAACAACCTTTAAAAGTATAACACATAGGACTTCTGGCCAAGATGACAGAGACAAGACAGGCAAAGTTCTAAAGTCTCCTGATCTTCCCTCATAAATAATATGAAACAAACTTCTTAACAGAAATCCCATCGACAAAACCCAGAAAGAAAAGCCAGGAGAAGAACTTCACCTCAGAATCTGTCTTCCAAGATCATGGGGCTGGAGGGAGAATTCCTGATCAGGAGACCTGCAGACATGGATCCCTGGGCTCCTCCAATCAGGAGGAAATCATAGTCCACACCTCCATTTCAGCTGAAGACTCTTCCCTGAACAAATGCAATTACAGACTACCTCTGCCCCAGGCTAAGGCCAAGCAGCAGAACCAATTCAGCTGACAATAGGGAGAGTGATCACCTCACCCCAGGGTATAGCCCACCATTGATCAAAGACAAAATTATTTAACAGCTTCAACCACTACCTGTAGGCCAAGGGAGGGGGCCTCAATCAAGGTCACAAACATTCCAGAAAAAGCAACCAGCACCCCCCACTAACCAACTGGAGATATTACACTCAGTGAACCTATCCTCTAGCACCAACCACTAGCCACCTGGAGATATTACACTCAGTGAATAAAGCCTCTAGGGATCCCAACACCAAACCCCTGTGAACCAGCTCCTCCCAATGCAAGGTCTTAGGAGAATGAAGAAAGGTCAGCGGAAAGGAGGGTCCATAGAAAAATTCTTGGAAGGAAAAGATACTAACTCAGAGAGACCTAGAACCTCTGAATAGAATATGACCTTCTCCCTAGCACAGAAAGACTTCCTTGAAGAAATAGGGAAGGAGATTAAAAATCAATTGGAAAAATTGGAAGAGAAAATTAACACCTTGCAACAAGAAAACAAGTCTCTTAAAACCTCAACTGGGAAAATGGAAAACTCTTAGAAAAATAGAATTGACCATTTGGAAAAGGAGCTGCAAAAGGTAAATGAAGAAAATTATTCCCTAAAAAAATAAAAAGAAAAAAAAAAGAATGGAATCTGTGGAAACTAATGACTTCATGGAACATCAAGAGTCTGTTAAACAAAACCAAAAAATAGAAAAAATAGAAGAAAATGTGAAATACCTCATCAGCAAAAGCACTGACCTTGAGAATAGATTGAGGAGGAACACTCTGAGAATTATTGATCTTCCTGAAACCATTGAAGAGAAAAAAAAGTCTGGACTTAATATTACAGGATTTAGTGATGGAAAATTGCCCTGATATCATGGAACCAGAGAACAAAATACTTACTGAAAGAATACATTGGGTTGTCTAGGTGGCATTGGGCCAGCTAGGTAGTGTAGAGGATAAAGCACCAGCCTTGGAGTCAGGAGTAACTGGGTTCAAATTTGGTCTCAGACACTTAATAATTACCTAGCTGTGTGGCCTTGGGCAAGCCACTTAACCCCATTTGCCTTGCAAAAAAAACTAAAAAAAATACATCAATCCCCTCTGGAAAGAGATCCTAAAATGAAAATACCAAGGAATATTGTGACCAAATTCCATAACTATCATTTAAAAGAGAAAATCCTGCAAGCAGTCAGAAAGAAACAATTTAAATATCATGGAGCCACAGTAAGGATTACACAGGACCTGGCTGCATCAACATTAAGGGATCAAAGGGCCTGGAATGAGATATTCCAAACAGTAAGGGAACTTGAAATGCAGGCCAGAATCCATTATCCAGGTAAGGGTGAGTCTTCTCTTTCAGGGGAAAAGATGGACATTTAACAAAATGGAAGAATTCCAACAATTCCTGATGAAAATACCAGAGCTAAATAGAACATGTAGACATCAAACAGGATGTTCTAGAGAAACATGAAACGGTTTAAAAAAAAGGGGGAGAAGGGAAAACCTGCTATCTAATGAGATGAAACTGGCTATATCCCAGCATGGGAAAAAGAGTCGCATAACTCTTGAGAATTGTAATTCTAACAGAGAAAATATACCTAGCCAGAACTGATGGACACTCATGACTTATCCATGAGACTGCTATCCAATGGGATGAAACTGGCTATAACCCTACTTGGGAGAAAGACTCTAATAACTCTCATGAATTATAACCCTATTAGAGCAAATATACTTAGCCAGAAGTAATGGATACTCAGGATTTCCTATAACTCAGAAAGAATGATTTAAAAATACTTCCTCCTTAAAAGGGGGGAAAGGAAGGAGACAGGAGGAGGGAAGAGACTGAATGGGTTGAGTTTCATTACATTAAGAGATACAAAAGACCTATGGTAATAGAGGGGAAGAAGGGAGGAGATGAGAAACACCTGAATCTTTCTCTCATCAGACTTGGCTTAAAGTTAATTTACACACACACTCAGTTAACTTAAAAGACACCCAAACTTTCAAGTATTAAAAGGGGAAAAGTGGAAGGGAGGATGGAGACAGGGAAGGCGAGGAAAAAGGGGAGTTAACAGAAGGAAAGGAAGGAAGAGGGAAAGAGAGAAAGGGGAGGGGCTGGATATAGGAGGGCAAACACTGAAGGTGGCAGTATTCAGAAACAAAATACTGAGGAAGATGGATAAAGAGAAAAAAGGGGAAAAATACAAACAGAGGGAAGATAGTATGGAGGGTAATAAAGAGTTAGTAATTATAACTTTGAATATGAATGGGATGAACTTTTCCTTAAAAAGAAGGAAAAAGCAGAGTGGATTAAAAAACAGAAGCCTACAATATACTGCTTACAAGAAACTCATTTGAAGCAGAGTGAAACATAGAGTAAAGGTAAAAGTTTGGAGCAAAATATACTTTGCTTCAGCTGAAGTGAAAAAAAAAGCAGGGGTAGTAATCCTTATCTCAGACAAAGAAGCTCCAAATGTAGACAATGGTAAAAGAGATAAGGAAGGAAACTATTTCCTCCTAAAATGTAGAATAGACAATAAAGTGATTTCAATACTTAATATGTGTGCACCCAGTGGGAAAGCATTCAAATTCTTAGAGGTGAAGCTGAAAGAACTACAGGAAGACATAGAGAGCAGAACTCTACTAGTAGAAGACCTCACCCTCCAGCTCTCAGATTTAGAAAAATTGAATCAAAAAATAAACAAGAATACAGGACCCATTCTTACTAAAAATACTAGAGAATTTAGGAATAAATGGACTGTTCCTTAAAATAATAAGCAGTATCTATCTGAACCCATCAACAAGCATTATATTCAATGGGGAGAGGCTAGAGGCATTCCCAATAAGTTCAAGGGTGAAACAGGGGTGCCTATTATCACCACTACTATTCAATATCATATTAGAAATGTTAGCTTCAGCAACTAGAGAAGAAAAGAAATTGAAGGAATTAGAATTGGGAAGGAAGAGACACAACTCTCACTCTTTGCAGATGACATGATGGTCTACCTAGAGAATCCCAAGAAATCATCCAAAAAACTACTAGAAACAATCAACAACTTTAGCAAAGTTGCAGGATATAAAATAAACTATCATAAATCCTCAACTTTTCGATATATGACTAGCAAGATAATGCAGGAAGAACTAGAAAGAGAAATGCCATTCAAAGTAACCTCAGACCATATAAAATACCTGGGAGTCTATTTGCCAAGGCAGACTAAGAAACTTTCTGAAAACACTTACAAATTACAAAACACTTCTAACACAAATAAAATCAGATTTAAATAACTGGGCAAACATCAAATGCTCATGGATAGGTAGAGCTAATATAATAAAAATGGCAATGCTACAAAAATTAAACCACCTGTTTAGTGTCCTACCAATCAAAATTCCAAAAAAATTATTTTAATGAGTTAGAAAAAGTTGTAAGTAAATTCATATGGAAAACTAAAAATGTCAAGAATTTCCAGGGATTCAAAGAAAAAAAAGTGAAAAAGAAAGTGGCTTAGCCCTTTCAGATCTAAAATTATATTATAAAGCATCAGTCATCAAAACTGTCTGGTATTTGCTAAGAAATAGAGTGATGGACCAGTGGAATAGACTAGGTGCAAAAGCAGGAAATTATTATAGTAATCTGTTGTTTAATAAACCCAAAGAGTACAGCTATTGGGATAAAAACTCCCTCTCTTTGATAAAAACTGCTGGGAAAATTAGAAATTAGTATGGAAGAAACTTAGATTACACCAACACCTCACACCCTACACCAAGATAAGATCAAAACGTATATAGGATTTAGGTATAAAAAAGAATATTATAAGGAAATTAGAAGATTATGGAGTAGTTTAATTGTCAGATTTATGGAAAAGGAAGCAGTTTGTGACTAGGGAAGAGATGGAGAACATTGCTAAAAACAAATTAGATGATTTTGATTACATTAAATTAAAAAGGTTTTGCACAGACAAAACCACTGTAACCAAAATCAAAAGAAATGTAGTAAACTGGGAAACAATCTTCACAACTAGCATTTCTGATGAAGGATTCAATTCTAAAGTATACAGAGAACAGAGTCAAATTTTTTTTAAAAAGAAAACTATTCCCCAATTGACAAATGGTCAAAGGCAATTTACAGATGAGGAAATCAAAGTGATCCATAGTCATAAGAAAAATTGCTCCAAATCATTGCCTATTAGAGAAATGCAAATTAAAGCATCTCTGAGGCACCACCTCATACCTCTCAGACTGGCCAATAAGACCAGAAAGGAAAATGAACATTGTTGGGAGGATTGTGGGGAAATCTGGGACACTAATACATTGTTGGAGGAGTGTGAACTCATCCAACCTTTCTGGAAAGCAGTCTGGAACTATGCCAAAAGGACAACAAAAATATGCGTACCCTTTGATCCAACAATACCACTATTGGATCTATACTCTGAAGAGATGATGAAAGAGGGTAAAAACATCACTTAATAAAAATCAAGAGAATATCCTTCAATTGGGGAATGGCTTAACAAACTGTGGTATATTTGTGTGTGTGTGTGTGTGTGTGTGTGATGAAACACTATTGTTCCATTAGAAACTGGGAGGAATGGGAATTCAGGGAAGCCTGGATTGATTTCCATAAATTGATGCTGAACTAGATCAGTGGAACAAGAAAAACACTGTATATCCTAACAGCAACATGGGGGTGATGATCAACCTTGATGGGCCTTCTCATTCCATCAGTGCAACAATCAGGGACATTTCTGGGCTGTCTGCAATGGAGAATACCATCTGGATGCAGAGATGTGGAGTTTCAACAAAGACCAAGGACCATTACTTTTAATTTAGAAAAAAAAACTGATATCTTATTTCCTGATCTTGCTGTCTCTTATATTTTATTTTTCTTCCTTAAGGATATTATTTCTCTCTCATCATATTCAATTTGGATCAATGTATACCATGGAAACAATGTAAAGACTGTCAAATTGCCTTCTGTGGGTGGGTGGAGGGAGGGAGGTAAGATTGGGGAAAAATTGTAAAACTCAAAATAAAATCCATAAAAAAAAGTTTGACACATAGTTCATCATCACATCACTAAACTCAAATTGCAAAGTTATTCATGCTTATTCATTGTTGATAAAATTAGAGATGAAATGGCAAGAAATGTTTTATGACAGGGTCAAGGAAATATGACAAATTCTTCCTTATGCTCTGTTCTAGTGTCACTATTAAAAGGTTTAACAAATTGGCAAATGCGTTACTTTTTATGACAGACAATAAATATATTAATCTCAAGTTAACTCAATACATTTTAATAAGTATTTACTAGGTTGTACGATTGGGGTAGGATGAAAATACTACTCTCCCCACCAAAAAAAGTCCCTGATCTTTAGAAACTCATTATCTTTGGGAATATTGAGTCTTGAGAAGGAAACTGAAGACTATAGAAGGCCAGGTGTGTGGTGTAATAGAAAGATCCTGAATTCACAGTCAGATTATTTGTACTTGAATTTTGACTGTTTCATCTTACCTTATGTGACCTTGGACAACTCATTGAACTTTTGGTCTTTGACTTCCCCATCTGTAAAATGAAAAATGGAGAGTAAGAACAACCAGGTTGGCCACAAGAAGATAACTTTTTCAGTAATAATGGCTTCTAAAGACAGTATTCTAAATATTGTATACATATGTGTGTATGCAGGTATAATTTTCCCAACATATAAAAAACAATTTCTACATTCTTTTTTTTCAACTTTTGGGTTCTGAATCCTTTTCCTCCCTTTCTTTCCCCCTCATTGAGAAGACAAGCAATTTGACAAAGGTTATACATGTATAATCAAGCAAAACACATTTCCTTGTAAGTCATGCTGTGAAAGAAAACTACAGACAAAAAAACCAGGAAAAATAAAAGTAGTAAAGAAAAAGCATTCAGACTTCACTAGGTTTTTATCTGGAGATGGATAATACCTTTCATCATAAGTCCTTCAATAATGTCTTAGACTTGTAGTACTGAGAGTTAAAGGACAGAAATTTTAATCAGTCAAAAAACATTTTTAAATATTTTATTTGTACTAGGCCCTGCTAAATGTTGGACATTATGAGAAAAATACAAAAAAAGAAAAATATATCCCCTGCCCTTAAGGAACTTCTTTTGAATAAGGAACACAATATTCAAGTATCTACATATATAAAATATAAAGAGATGATAGAATCTGAGGGAAAAAGGGAAAAAGGGAGGGAGAGAGACAGAGAGAGAGAGAGAGAGAGAGAGAGAGAGAGAGAGAGAGAGAGAGAGAGAGAGAGAGAGAGAGAGAGATGCTCATGCTCAATAGGAAGGGGAAGAAGAGGGAAAGGGAGAGGAGGGAGAGAAAAAGAGGGGAAATAGAAGAAAAGAGCAAGAGAAAAATAAATGAAGACAATCTTTAAAGGAAAGGAGTGGAATGGGGCCTCTGGAAAGGCCTCCAATAGAAGTGAGATTTGCATTACTTTGAAGTAAGGTTGGAGTTAATAGGTAATTTACCATTTTCCTTCATGTCACCCTTCCTATACCTCAGTGTACAAGAATAACAAGAAAAAACACTGATTTCAGTGGTCTTTGGTCTTCTCCTACTATAGAAGTCATTTGAAAGCATACCTTGCCGAAAAGAAAATGGAACCCATCTCCCTCCTCATTTGATTCATCTAAACTATAGAGCAGACATTAGGTAGCTATGATCTCTATTGATTAAAAGAGCCAAGTATCTAGCAGTCAATCCTAGGTAAGAACCAATCTTCTTCCTATATTCCGCACTATTATTCTTCCAGGTATAATGCAAACAAAGACAACTTTGTGTGGAGAAATCTAAGGGATGAATACCAGTGTGCAGGTATGAAAATATAATGGGGAAAGATAGAGGAAAAAGTCTCCTGCTGGTTTTCATTTGAAAAGGCTTCAGCAAACAAAAAGCCCAGGGAAAAAGGGATTTCAGAAGCCTTAGTTTGTGCTTACCAAAAAAAAAAATATGAATTATCTGGGAAAGGCGGAAAATCCCTGTTTTGTGTTCTCATCCTTTTATATCCTTGATTGACCAGAGTGCAATCATTTAGGGAAAGAGGCTGTAGGGGGTGGGGGAGGATGGGTTGATGAACAAAGCACTCTGGTATAGGAAAGAGTGTAATTATATAGGCCTGAGAGTTGGGGAGCAATTTTCCATAATCAATAAGCTAACCCTTGAAAGATTAGAGAGTCATATTCTAGAACGTGCTCTAAGGAGATTCAAAGCTATTGATTGCATTCTACTTGGGCACAATTCCTACAACTCTGACCTGACTGAATCTCAAGGGGATAATTATTCAACATTTGAAAAATAAAAATAAAAATCCCCCAAAGCCTTGCACTGTTTAAAAAAGATTTTTTTAAAAAAAAGACATGAGATAGCAGCCTCAATCTCTCTCTCTCTCTCTCTCTCTCTCTCTCTCTCTCTCTCGCTCGCACACACACACACACACACACACTCTTGTCCTTTCAGTCTGTGTAGGAAGGTACTTTTATCATTTGTTCTGTTCTCAGAAAAGAGGAAATGATTGAAAGTGGGTGGCTCTTGACAATTTTAAGTAGGCTCCTGCTCTTTAAATTGTAAATTCCATTCCTCTCATATATGCTTATTGCCTACATTGTCATCAGGAGAGGCAAATGTTAAAAATAAATAACCTTAGAGTTGGAGAGTATGCTGCCACCAGGCTGGGACTGGAGGGTTAAAATTTGTCCTGTCCAGGCAACTGGTCTTCAAAATGCAAACATCCCTGTTAGGCAACTCATTAAAGTCTTTAACACTTTAGCCTAAGGTGGGAATGCAAGAAAAGGAAGAGCCTGGAAGTAGGAGTTTAGGATCTCTGATGTTGCCCTTAAGATTTAAGATTTCTTTGAACTGGAAAAGAATTTAGAATGTAAACTTCAGGGCAGAGACTGTCTTGTTGCATCTGCATCTCCAACTTTAAGCTACTAGAGCTGAATAACCATTTAAAGAAGAAAGGACACTAGATTTGGATTCAGAGGACTCAGATTTATTTCTTTCTGCCTGTATAGCTATGAGAAAGTTAAATATCCTCCCTGAGACTCAATGTTCTTATCTGTAAAGTGAAGTGTTCAGATTTAGACTGATGAACCTTGGGATTGAATTTTATATAAGCAAAGTTGCCCTCCTGATTTTGGCCAACATGTTTGCTAGCCCTGATAGGGATGAAAACCAGCTAGAAGGTCTAAGAATGAATTCCCTGCTTATTCACTGCATAATACAGTGAGCTGGGGGGGAGGGGCTCTCTAGCCATGATTCATCTGACATAGCACCTTTATAAAGGGAAAGAGGAGGAAAGAAGAGATCAGATATGATTTCAGACAAATGATTGTGAATCCAGAGATAAGGAGTTGGTGCCACCAGGACAGACCTTCTATTTGAGTTTTAAAAGGGCTTTTTTTTATATCAAAGAATACTCCAGAGTCTGGAAGAACTTGACTGATCTTTGCATAAAACTGGATTAGATAATCCTATTTAGTGTATTCTGATAACAAAGATTTAAGAGATCAAAGACATTTGGCCTGAGGTAGGACATAGGGGATGGAGGGCTTTATCTGATTTCAGCAGGGACCCAACCAGGACACTCAGAACAGATCTGAATTTTAGGCAGGGGCTCATTAATTGGGACCCCATCAGCCCAACCTTTGAGTTCTATGGGGATGATGAACATTTTGATGAGAGAGTTTAAGACATAGGCATCTTTTCTACCCACACAGCAATTGCTCCCATATGGAAGCTAGGAAAAAAGGAATTATTACCTAGACAAGACTGACCTAAGACCATCAACTCCTTTTCATTTATTTTCCTAAGAATGTAACTAAAAACTGACTTTTAGATAGGTACAGTCAAGTTTGTCAGTAAGTTAAAAAGATATGGAGGTCCCGGAGTCACTATGTAGAATTGACTTAAAGTTGTAGTTGAAGTATCTTCTTCAGACAAGACCATTGAACAAAGCAGCCCAAACTTTGACCTTGCTTAGAGAAGGCAGAGAAATACTGGAGTGACCTATAATAATGTCTACTCAACACTCTTGTGAAATGCTTTTTGATCTGATAAGATTTTAAATATCAACCTACATTATATTTATGTTGTTATTGAGTCTTGATTCAAGTCTTTCTATCAATGTGTTTGGATAAGTGCATTGTGTTTACCTTTTGAGGATGTTTACTTGTTAGATATGATACTTTTCTATTCTCATCTTTGGAGAGATCCTAGACTGGAGCCAAAGCTACTTTTACATGCTGCATGATGGTGAAGAAACTAAGGGGCTAAAGACTGAGTAAAACGAGCCTATTTGCTATGATTCTAGGCCTCTCTAGGATGAATTCCAGTCCAGGTTAATGAATAAAGGGTAGCTGAACCCTTTATTGGAAAGGGACATAGTAACCTCAGTACTTTGGGCCCAGATGAGCCTATGAAATGCATATTTCCTTCAAAGGCTCAGTGCACATACAACCCTGGGCATGAGATCTTTCCAGCAATCCTAGATACTACTATCATCCTTCCCCATTATTAGCTTGTATAATAGCATAAAATTGATCCTTTGAGCAGGTTGCCAAGAGGACTTGGCTAATCCCTTTATTTAGGAGCCCTGCCTCTGCATCCAGGCAAGTAGATGAGAAACAGTCCTGGGAAACACAAACTCTTAAAAGAGGGGTCAGGAGCTTTTCACTTTACAATTCTACATTGACTTAAAGCTTTGGTTTGACTCATGATTATGGTCTTCCCAAAAAGGAGATAGTGAAAAAAATATATGAAGATCAGATAAAGATAAAGATCAGATAAAGGACAACTATTTATTTCTTCCAATCACTGGGAATGCTTAAAACAAAGAATTTTTACCAATACACATTGTCAAAGTCTTAAATATGAGGCTATAACTTATAATTCCTATTTCATGCTTTCAGAGGGTTGATACACAAAATGTTGGAATCAAAAGCATCAGTGATATAGTTGAGTAAGCATTTCACCTTCACTTCAATTTGACACTGTCTAAACAACTCCCAGGACAGTTAGGGTGATACAGTGGACTGAGCTGTGGGCATAGAATCAACAAGAACCGAGTTCAAATCTGGTCTTGGAAACTTGCGAGTTGTGTAGCCCTGGACAAGTCATTTCATTCTATTTGCCCATTTCCTCATTTATAAAATGAACTTGACAAGGAAATGGCAAACAATTTCAATGTTTTTACCCCCAAAACCCCAAATAGAATCACAAAGAATTGAACATGACTGAACAACCATGACAATAATGAAAACAAAAGACAAAAACTCCCACAATGTCCACGTCTTAAGACAAGTCAAGCCAGAGATGTATCTGTCAGTCTAAGTTCTCTAAGAAGCACTATAGTAGTTGAGAGTGGAGAGGAATGGGAAGAGGATAGTCACCTTTGTAGCATAACTAACATATTATGAGTTCTTCATGTAGCCAGCTGCTCTCCAAAAGTCCATCCCTCAGGATTGTTCTGACAAAAAAAAAAATGAAATACAAAGCCAAAGGGAAAAACCAAAGGCTTGGAATTTCAGATTAGATTCACTTGAACAAGCGCTAGTTCTTTAGGCCACATACAGCCAGTTCCTAATTTTCCTAGGGAGATGTGTTGCATACCTATCTACCCATCACACCCCCAACCATATGTATTCTGGCAGAGGAAAAAAAAGGAGGTCACCAAAAGGCATGTCAATCTTTTTAGTGAATCTTCTCAGTGGATGCTTTTTCCCGGCTCAATAGACAATATTCTGACATAGCTTTCTTGAAACTCCATCCCAGTTGAGTTACTGAAAAACTAATCTGCATCTCTAAAGAAAGTTCTTTCATGGGAAATTGTATCCTACATAGATGATATTCCCAGGTTTAGATAGATAAAACAGTAATAACCATAGTAAGAATTCCAATTCACATTAAGGCAATTGTGGCTTGTACTCACTTCAAGTTTACAGATGATATTCCTAAAGCACAAGTTTGGCAAAGTCCTTCCTCTTGCCTTAGTCTCTTCAATGGTTTTCTTTTGCATACAGGAAAAATACCAATGTCTTAACAAAGTATTTGAAACCTTTTACACTATGCCACAGTCAATCGCTCTGGTCTATTTTAACATTGTATCCCTTCAAACATTGAAAGTTCTGGTCAAATTGGCTTGCTTTCTATTGCTCAAATTCAAGATTCTGTCTGCTAAGGCTCTGCCTTTTCAGAGATTATCCTCCACGAATAGAATGCACTCCTTCCTCATCTCTAACATTTCTCAATGCTATGATCTTTATTGTTGGTATTTTCTTTCTCCACAGTTCATCCTGTGTCTTATTTATTTGTGTGAATAATATATTCACCAAGAAAAGAGATGTTTCATGAAAGGAAGATTATACTTCTTTTTTCAATAATTTTTTTTAGTTTTTCCAATTGTATTTAAAAACAATTTTAGCATTCCTTTTTTAATGCTGAATTTCAGATTTTTCCCTTACTCTCCCACCTGAAATAAGTAATTTGATACATGTTATATTTATATATATATATATAATAACATATATTAACATTTATATGGGAACACTTTACATAATTGCATATATATATGTGTGTGTGTGTGTGTGTGTGTGTGTGTGTGTGTAAAGTGTTCCCATTTTAAATGATGATGTTTATCTTCCATTCTTGAAGAAGACCATGATATCAGGGAGGCAATGCCATGATAAGCAAGTGAATTGGATTTGAGTGAATTGGGTGCTGTGCTAAGTCACCAGCCTCATTTTCTCCTCAGAAGCCATCTACATCCAGTGACCAGACATAAATCAAGAAAACTGGAGATGACCCTAAATGTGAGGTTAAGTGACTTGGCCAAGGTAACACAGGGAATTAGTATCAATTATCTGAGGTTGTATTTGAAATCAGTTCCTCTTGTCTATAGGACTGGTGCTCTATCCACTTCACCAACTAGTTACTTTTCCAATATTAGTCATGTTGTGAAAGAAAAAACAAAAAAGAATTAAAAAAAAGAAAAAAGAAAGAAGAAAGCAGGTGAAAATAATCTGCTTTGATCTGCATTCAGATTGCATTAGTTCTTTCTCTGAATGTGGTCATCATGGGTCCTTTGGAATTGTCTTGGATCATTGCAATACTGAGAATAAATAAACCATTTATAGTTTATCATCACACAATGTTGCTGTTACTGTGAACAATGTTCTGCTTCTGCTTACTTCACTTTGCATCAGTTCTTTTCAATCCACCTGCTTGTCATTTCTTATAATGCAATAGCATTTCATTACATTTCAGTCATTCTTCGATGGATAGATATTCCCTTAATTTCCAATTCTTTGCCAACACCAAAAAGATGCTGTATTTTTGCATATGTAAGTTTTCACACACACACACACACACACACACACACACACAGACTTTAAAAAAATCTCTTTGAGATATAGATCTAGTGAAGTATTGCTGGGGGGCTTGCCTACTTTGGTTTTCCTTTGAACATACTTCCCCTCCCTTCCTTCTCTCTCCAGGACCAATTAAAACAATGTTCACATAACTGATGTTTCTTAACTGTTTGTTGAATTAGATTGGATGATGAAAGGAAGACTTAGAGAACTCAGTTGTCTTAAGACCATAGATGTTTCCTCCTATAAGAAGCCTTTCTTGCTTCTCCTAATTTGGGGTATTGTCTCCATCACTTTCCAATTAAATATAAATTCCTTGCAGGCAGTCACAGTCTCATTTTGGATTTTATACCCCCTAACACAATGAAAGTAGTCATTTAACCAATTGATGTTGAATTAAGGTAAGATCAAATATTTTAGAGCAAGAAATCCCATTACAAGACAATCCCTTCATTTCACAGATAAGAAAAGAAAACTGAGGCACAAAGATGTAAATGATTTGCTCAAGGTCATATGGCTAGTAAGCGCCTCCCTGTAATTTAATATCACTGCCTACAAGAAGGAATCTATTAATATAAGAATTGATAACTGCTTTTTCCTTAACTATGCATTGTTTAGTTTTAGTTTTCTTTTTAGACTCCATCCTACCTCACACCCCCATCCTGTTTTCATATCTATTAGTGACCAATTAGCCATAAAATTATTTGTAATAGCTTTTTTGGGTGTATTTTCTGTGATCTAATTATTTTCTCAAATTTTCCTAAATAAGAATAATCACACATGAGCTAGCATTAGCCCATTTACAAACAGGACTTTTAATTGGATTATAATAATTCTGATCCATGAATCCCAACTCCAACCTAATTTCCTCTGGCAGCAATGACAGTGAATCATGTGTCATCTTTCTTTGAAGTCCATGGACCCTGGAGATGAGACCACCCAATTGAAAATTTGGGACAGACATCTGTTAGAAGTTTCTAGTAAAGAATGAAGTCCTTCCTAGGAGAGAGAGATCACTAATTAGATTTTATACTGGATGAAGTCTTATCCATTCCCAATAATTTTCCAATCTTAATTTATTTTCTTCAGTTTAGTGATAGTCAAAGTCCTTCAAAATGAAAAAGCAACATGATATGATTATATTTAAGCCACAAATTCTTACTTGTTTCAAAATGAAAAATAATGGAATAGTGGAAACTCATTTTTTACCTATATATCTGGTTGTTGCTGTTGTCATTGTTATGATTTATTTTAGGTGTGGTACCAAAAGGCATTATTAAACTTGTAGATTAACTAAAAATATGGAACTAGCATGGTTCTGAGGAGATGATTTTATATACTTTAGAGTACTATAGAATACTGTGATTTTAACTGTTATAATTTTAATCTTAATTAATTAATAAACATTTAAGTGCCTGCTTTATGTTAGACAGTGTTCTTGTTTACATCATACATAAATATAAGATCACATTAATGAACTTGTAAATTCCTTTAATAATAATTTCAAATACCATTCTGAATTACAACCCTAACCCTTTTCTTCATCTTCATCACAGTTTCCAATATTTGTACTTCTTAATTTTTTTCCCAGACCATCATCACATGTGCATATTACCTTTCACAAGACTCTATCTTCAGTCCTTTGCTTGGCGAACTCATCAGTTCCCATAGTTATAAATATAATTTCTAAATAGATGAGTGAATTTTTTATCTAGCTCCAAGCTTTTTATTGAACTCTTGTCTTTTGTCCCCAAATATCTATTGACTCAAACTTGATGATGTGGACATTTTGAAACTCACTATGTCCAAAATATATTAATACAATCGTATCCTGAATATTTCCCTTCACTTTAACTTTTATTATTTTGAAAGGTGCCACACTCCTCTCAATCTCACAAACCTGGGCACTACCCCTGATGCCTTACACCCACTTTACCCCAACCCATATCCAATATGATGTCATCTTCCATAAATCTAGTCTAATATGTTTCCTGATTGCCCACTTTGTTCCTCTGTTATTGTCACCAGGGTAGGGTATAGTAGCCCCACATGTTGACTATTTGAATTAGCCTCCTGGTTGGTCTATCTGATTCAAGTCACTCCCTGCTACATTTCGTTCACCACTCAGTTATCAAAATGATCTTCCTAAAACTCAGGTATGACTATGTAATTCTCATATTCAATAAAATTCTGTGACTCTCTTTTATCTCAAGGACTTTTTAAGTCCTTCATAATTTGTTACCCTGTAGCTTTCCAGTCTTTTTTGCACCTCTTCTATCTAGTGACATTAGCCTCTTCTATCTAGTGACATTAGCCTCTTTACCTCTCCTTCCATAAAAAAGTCCATCTTCCAGCACCATGCATTTTCACTGACTGTCTCATATTATTGAAATTCTCTTAGTTTATCTCTGCTGCATTCCTTCAAGACTCATTTAAAATTTTAGCTATTGCAAGAAGCCTTTCTTGATTACTCATATTTAGTATTTCCAGTCTATCCTGTATTTGTCTTGTTTTTATAAGTTTTTCCTATGTTGTCTCCTTCACCAGTTTGTAAGATCCTGGAAACAGAAATTGTTTCTATATTTCTCAGCATGGCACATAGTAGGCAGTTAATAAAATCTTGTTCTCTTGTCTTCTCTATTCATACTGATATAACAGTCAGGTCACAATAGATCTTTTTTTGGTCTAAGGGGATTGTAGAGGCAAACACATGCATTCTTCATTAGTTCCAGAGGACTATTCATGAACAATATTCATGAACCCAAATTCCTACATTTAGGAGAGAGGATTTTAAATTCTCTAAACAATGGGAATTTTAGTGATTTTGAACTATAGCTTGTTGTCCAGGGAAAGAAAGAATTCTTGAACATTATTTCATGAGTAATACCAAATTTGAGCATACCCAAGTTAAAGAATTCAGGTATCTGACCTTTTGGAGAAAGATGGAAATTTCCTGTTAAAGCATATTTCTTGGAGAAAGAAGAGGATTCCTCATATATTTGCTAATGACTTTGTTCTTCAAAAACAAAGTCATTGAGTTCCTTGGATATATAATGGAATGGAGATTGCTTGCTTGTCAGCTCCCAGATTCTTATGCATGTTTGTGGAAAAATCTAAACCACAGCATGCTACTAGTTTGAAAGACTGTTAACCATTCTGAAAAAATAAAAGGATTCAATAGAATTTCAAAACATTGCCCTGATAGCAAACTGAGTTTTTCTTATATTTTAGAGGAGATTATGGCTTTGTGTGTTTTCTGTATCTATTTTGCATTCTTGATTCCTGTATTTTAATGTTTTCTTGTAGGTGAAATGACTGCCCTATACTTTATTTGCATTTTGCAATATTGAATGCTTAACTAGAAATTCAGGATAATGTTTACCACAATTTGACAAACCTAAGCATGAGATACTAAGACTTTCTTTGGAATTTTTCTTAGAGTAATTTCAGTCCAGTACTTAGAATCAAGTGTGGTTGCTAGATTTTTCAACTCCACTTTTAAAATCTATTCAAAATTCAAGTGTAAGCTGCTCTGGAAAACCTTTTCTGATCTTCTCAATTTTAATGCTGTATCTTTCCCTCCTCCTTTCCCCCCACATCTAATTAATTATACTTACTTTGGGTATATTTGTATTTACCTATTTGTGCCCATGTCCCCAACTTTTTTTAGGTTTTTGCAAGGCAAATGGGGTTAAGTGGCTTGCCCAAGATCACACAGCTAGGTAATTATTAAGTGTCTGAGACCGGATTTGAACCCAGGTACTCCTGACTCCAGGGCCTGTGTTTTATCTACTGCACCACCTAGCTGCCCCTGTCCCCATCTTCTTAATAAAATCTAAGTTCCTTGAGGACAGATACTTTTTAGGTCAGTATCTGACACTTAAGTGAACATTTAGAAACAAATATTTCATCAATAAATATGTATCAATACTATATTTAAAATAGATTTAACTCAATACATTTCTTTTTCATTTAAAAGCAATAACTTTTAAGGATAATAGTTATTATTATTAATTGTTAATTATTTTAAAATTTTGTTTATTTATTTTCATCCATATGCACACGCATATTTTCAAGTTATAACATTTCCCTCCACCCTCCCTTCCCACCTACTTCCCCTCATTGGGGAATGGTCAGGTTAGCATTTTACATAAACATTTTGTGGAATATTTTTTAAGTTTTTGCATATATATTTTAATAAACATGTTTATAAATTAGTAATTTTGGCATGAGGTATTAATTAGGATTAAAGGAGATTCATAAGAGATAATTTTTATAATGTTTTCATCAGATTCAGAAAGATTTTTTTCTGTGTGTTTTGTTTTTGTTTTTTGTATGATTTTTTACGTTCCTTTTAAAGCATAACTTTTTTCACTGCACATTTGCTAGTAGAATTAAATATTACAATGGAAACAAAAATAAACCATGAGTCAGGCATTCTCAATTCCAAAATCATAATTACCATTACATAAGGTACTTCACTCTGTGGCTTTCACTCATAAAATGAAATTGTTTAATGAGAAAAATCACTAAGAACTCTCTCTATTCTATTAGTCTATGATTCTAAATGCCAAGTAGGTCATTGATCAAAAACTTTGTTATTAAAGATAGACTATAATTAATTATTAGAATAATAAATCACTAGAATAGTATATAAGACTCACTTTCCTATCAATCAGGACCATATTTGATCTTTGGGTTCACAGGTGTGCTGGAGCCACTTCTAAAAAGATTCAATTTGTTAACTTTTCAATGTGAGTTTTTAGACCTTGGAAATTGGCAAATATTAAAATTGGGCTTGATTTATCGTCTCTTGACTGTCTTAACTAGTTGTGTCCAACCCACAACCCTCCTGTGAGCTTCAAAGCCCATTCTTGTAGCATTATTACATTTTATTTTTATACTCATTGATAATGTGGGGTACATTGTTGTCATAAATAAATATATTTTATATGCAGCCCTTGAGAAGTTTTTGTTGGTCAGTGAATCTTAGAAGAGTTTAAAGGTTGAACACCCATGGTCTAAATTTAAGAAAGTGATAGAGAAAATTTTAGAAATGCAGATTGAATTTGTGATTGTTCTCCACTTTTTAAAGTCACTTGTTAATAATTTACTATAATGCTTCTGTGGTTGTTCCATCATTTTTCAGTTATTTTTGACTGTTTGTGACTCCCATTTGGCATTTTCTTGGCAAAGATCCTACACTGTTTCCTTCTGCAGTTCATTTTATAGATGAGGAAACTGAGACAAAAAGGATTAAATGACTTGTGCAGGAGTCACATAGATAGCAAATTTTGAGGTCAGTTTTGAACTTAGGAAGATGAATCTATTTTGCCTCTATGCTCTGTACTCTCTATCCACTGTGCCACTGTACTTCTAGTTAGACTTATTTCTATTGATTAATATGAATTTTGAATATTGATTAATTGAATAAGATGATCACTGAGATTCCATCCAATGCCTCAGTTTAGGTGGTTTTAGGATAAATTATTTAACATCGATGCTATTAATATTCTGACAATCAGCTTTTATTGGCCATGTTGCTTTGTTTGTTGATCCACACTTGTGTTTTCATTGATGCGAGAAAAATCCTAGTGTGGAAACTTCTTCCACTCATGTGGATTGACTCTTCTGCCCCAACTACTTTGCAGTCTTTTAACACTTTCCTCCACATTTTTCTCCCATGCTTCTTTGATCCAATGACACTAGCTTCCTTATTATTCCACTTTCAAGATACCCAATCTCCTCACTCTAGGGCATTTTAAGTAACCAATCCCATGCCTGGAATTCAGTCTTTCCTCATTTCTCCTGCCTCCTGACTACTTTCAAGTCTTAGATAAAATCCCATCACTCTATAATTCTAATTTATTTAGCCCACCTCTATCTTTTTGTACTAAGACATTTGAACATTATCTCCCCTATTAGTCTATGCGCTCCTTGAGATCAGCATCTCTTGTTTTATATCCTTAGTCATTAGAATATTGTGCCAAGAAAACCCAGAATGTGACTGACTGACACAGTCAGTCTTCCAGATAATGCTAGCGATAGCAATAGACAAAACTGAGAAGAGAATTCTGTGCTATTTTAAAGGTTATAGAAGTAAAGTAACCTAATTACAATCAACAGTTAGTACAGTCAAAGACAGATTTGTATTCCAAGTTTCTTATCTTCAGTTCCAATGCAGTTTCCATTACATTTTATTCACAGATAAAATTTATCAGTTAGACACTTTGAAATGGGGAGGGAGCATTCCAAAAAATAACAAATGCATTTTTTTTCTTTTGGGGTTTTTCCTGAGATTTGAAGCAAGATTGAATAGTAATCAACTAGCAGTCTTACAGTAATAGAAGTAATAGACCCTTTGCAGGGTCAGGACCTCTTTACCCTCTTAAAAATTATAGAAGACTCAAAGAATATTTATTTATATTGGCTACATCTATTGATATTTACTGTATTGAAATTAAAATCAATAAAATGTTCAAATATTAATGCATTAATTAATTTAAAATAGCAACAATCCTATCACAGGGAAATTTAAATAACATTTTATTTAAAAATCATGGTTTCCAAAACAAAAAAATGAAATTTATTTTTATATATTTTTGCAATTTTTTAAATATCTGACAATAAAAGAGATATTCTGTTTTCTGCTACTGTATATCTGTTACGTTATGCTGTCTTAGTGTGTGTGTGTGTATAGTTTCTATGTATCTATCTATTATCTATTAACTATCTGTCTATATTCCTGTTGTTGGAAAAGACAGAACTATTTACTAGGGAAATAACCTGCATATTTATATAATACTATGATATTTTTTGAAAAGAGTTGATCTCCTCGACCCCCTTGAAAGATCTTGAGGATTTTCAGAACAAATTTTGAAAACCACCAAGACATAAAATCATTTATCTGGAGTATAATGAACCTCATAAGACATCTAGAAGTAATGTCCCCATTTTACTGATGAGAATATTGAAATCCAAGTGGAGCTTCATTGACTTTCCCAATGTCACACTGATAGTATCAGAAGCATGATTTGAACCTAGATTTTCTGATTTTAGAGAAACCTAAATCTCTCATATTACAAATGAGGTCATTGAGCCCCAGAGAAGAAAAATGACAAGCAGAGAACAGATGGCAGAGCTTGGATTTGAACCATTGTCTTCTTAATTGAAGTAAATGTTCTTTCTATTCCATGATTGTTATACTTTTTTAGTGGGGTGAAATATAGGAGAGGAGAGAAACCAGTGTAAAGACCATCTTGATGTGGAGGTGCCCTTCCCAGATGTAGTTCTTCCATTTGTCTGGGACTTGTGGTCTCACAGGTATGGCTGAGACTCTGATAGATTAACCAATTTGCTCATGGTCCCACAACCAATATGTCTCACAAGTAGTATTGAACTGACCTTTTCTTCATGATACCAAGTTGCCTCACTTATAAAATTCTGATTCAGGTATAAAAAGACTGCCCATTGCAGCAGAATGATCTAAAATAATCAATATTCTTCAGTCCTCAAGAAGAACCCTAGGGCAGGTTCATCCACAAATTCAAAGAGCTTATACTATTGTGAGTCATTTCCCAATACAATCTCTTGCTTAGATAATTGATAACCTTAGAACAGCTCATTCTCCCCTTAATAGTTAGCCAAGTTAGGATGACTCTGCACAACCAAAATGTCAGATGGCTTTTTAATATGAAACTCCCAACATGACTCAGGGACCTTTCAGAAACTGAATGCAAATGGCAATGAATGAATTTTTTTCTAAAAGATTTCTAAAAAGATCAATCGCTGGAAATAAAAAAAAAGAAAGTTAGAAATATACCCTTGCTATTGTCCCTGTCTTGCTTATCAGAAATTGTTGCACAGGTCCAGTCTATCAGGTGTCTAAATACATTAAGTATTTAGTCCCATCAATTCCAATCTTAGTGAATGGAGTCTTGGAAAGGTAAAGCACTTTCTAGAAGTTCAAGGCTATGTGGAATGAAATAGATAGTGCCTGATGGTAGCAGGGATCTAGATTTGGGGAACTGGCTACAGACGGAACAGCCTGCCTCACTTTCAGATCTCAGAATGAAGATAAGAAACTTTGAAATTTGTGTTTTTTATAAATTGACAGAATCAGAATCAATAAATGTTGGAGCTTTCTTCAAGACACAGTTCAAATTCCAGCTACATTAAGTTTTTCAGTCCTTCCCTACTATTAGCATCTTTCTGCTGAGGTTATCAATTTATATTATTTATGTCTATTCTTGTATGTATGCATGTATATAAAATACATGCCTATTCTACAGATATATATATATATATACAATATGTGTGTTTATAAATATTTAATAAGCATATAAAGGGATACACATAGTTTGAAAGAATTAGAGAGGGAGACAGAGCAAAATAGAGAGAGAGAGAGAGAGAGAGAGAGAGAGAGAGAGAGAGAGAGAGAGAGAGAGGGTTTTTTTTTTCTGTTTTCAAAACAGGAGCTCCTTGAGGGTTCAGATTGATTTTTTATTTATTTTTCTCTTTTTTGTATCCCCAAGGCTTAACAGAGTGCCCACCCATCATAAACACTTAATAAATGTTTGCTGACTGATGGACTAAAAATTAATAGAACTTAAGATTTGAAAAGAATCTCAAAGGCCAAACCATACCGAAGGCTAAACTGCTGTTATCACATACCTAGAAGGTCTTCATTTGACATAGGCTTGAAGGCCTTCAGTGAAGAGGAAGCAATTTCCTCCCAAGGCAATCTACTCTGTTTTCCAACAACTCTAATTGTTCAAGGCAAGATATGAAGAAAACTGTTAACATTTTTCTCAAAGCACATACCACAAGAAAATTAATTGAAAGACTGGGAGATAATTAACCTGGGAATGAGGAAGGTTCCTCCCTTCCCCACATCAGGGGCAAGGTGGATGACATCAAGACAGTTATTATCAAATATATAAAGGGTTGTTTTATTTAAAAGAGATTAGGCTTATTCTGCTTGTTCTCACAGGGGAGTCCCAGTAGCAATGGATGAAAATGTTAAAATGGCAGATGATACAATTACTTCAAAATAAATATTTTGAAATGATTTATCAAGATACAAAAATATCAATAAAAAATTTATATAGGGGCATCTAGGTGGTGCAGTGGATAGAGCACCGGCCCTGGAATCAGGAGTACCTGGGTTCAAATCTGACCTCAGACACTTAATAATTACCTAGTTGTGTGGCCTTGGGCAAGCCACTTAACCCCCATTGCCTTGAAAAACAAACCTAAAAAAAATTATATAAACTGTAGGCACATTCTCTTATAAATATACACATCATCAATAGGAAAAAGGAAGCACATTCAAGGAACACATGTGGAATAACACAGTTGTTCCAAATATCTCATCAATTAGAGTTTTCCAAAAAATGGAATGTTTTCTCCATTTTCTATGAACTAATTGTGTCATCTAATGGACTAATAAATGAAAAGATATCAATAGGGACCCATGAGCTACAGTTTGGGCTATAGTATCTCATTCCAGTAATATCTTACAGAGCAAGGGGTTTCAACAAGTACTCTAGGAATTTTTTTTAATTACAAGGAATTAAAATCTGGTTGTATCTTTAGTGATGATAGTAATTTCTTCTTGCTTTTATACTCAACTTTGGAGAAAACTGTTCCATCGTAATATAGATAATTAATATTCTCTCTTTTCTATCTTTTACCCATTCCTTAACATCAAAAGCAAATAAACATCACTTCTTGCATGAAGCTTCCCATCATCCTCCCAGGTTGATGTTGATGTCCTCTCTCTCATAAGAACTTCTCCTAATATCTAGTTTCTTTGTACCTATCATTTTCTATTTTGCAATATGGCAATTGTGTCAGAATCTTCTCTCCCATACTATAACTCAAAAGAAAATAGGACTATATCCTTTTAGTCTTCTTTGCATCTCCTCCTGGCACCTGAATTTTAGGGATGTCTGCATAGAGGAGAAATTTTATTAAAAGGGTTTTTGTTGGTTTGTTCTGGAGGAGAAAGCAATTTCAACAAAAACAAGCACTGTTCACTATGTATGAATCACTGGAATAAAGTCAATTGAACTGGATCACAGAGCATAAGAGGCATTAATGACCAATGGGATTGGAGAGACAGGTAGGGTTCAGGTTGAAAAAGATTTTGAAAGTTGAACAGAGGAGATTATATTTTCAACTAGAGTCAATAGGAAGTCACACTGAAGCCATACAGTTTTTGTAAATTTCTAATTGACAAGAAATATAGGGCTATTACATTTTTCTTTTTTTAATTTTGTTTTCTTTTTCCAATTATATATTATGAAAGTTTTTCAACATTCATCCACATACATGTGCATATTTCCTTCCATCCTCCTGCCCACCCCCCTCCTCTCAGTGGTTAACAGTCAGGTTGGCATTGTACATACATATTTTGCACAAGCATATTTATAGATTACTCATTTTTAGTATGAAGAATTAAGATTAAGGGAAGGAAATACATAAGAAGTATTTTTTTCTTTTTTTTCTTTTTTTTAGGTTTTTGCAAGGCAAATGGGGTTAAGTGGCTTGCCCAAGGCCACACCTTCTAGGTAATTATTAAGTGTCTGAGACCAGATTTGAACCCCCGTACTCCTGACTCCAAGGCCGGTGCTTTATCCACTACGCCACCTAGCCACCCGAAGTATTTTTTTTTAAAGCAAATGGAATGTTCCTCAGATTCTGAAGGAATTTTCATTTGCTTTGTTTGGTTTTGTTCTTCTTCCTCTGGATGGGGATAGCATTGTCCACAGCTGGTGTGATAGGCTTGTCCTAGCTCTCTGAACTGCTCACAGGAGCCGCTTCCATCAAGGCAACTACACTTTTCTACATGTGTTTCCCTGAAGCTAATTGCATGGGGAAGGCACATGGTCAGGTCTTTGTTTCAGAAAAATAACTTTTATAGCAATGTGTGACACCGACAGCACAGGGGGATCATGTAATAACAAGCCAGTGGGAAGGAGGACCTGAACTATGACAGAAACTGTGTGAGAAGAAAGGATTCAGATGTAAAAGATGCTGTGAACATAGAAATGGGAAAATTTGGCAACTGACAATCTGTGAAGTGAGGGTCAATGAAAAGTTAAGGAAGGTGCCAAGGTTACAAACCTGGAACACTGGAAGAATGATCAAATTCTGGTAAACATGGGTATCTTTGGAAGGACAAGGCAGAGAATTTTGGGGAAAAGAAAATATATCTGTTTTGGACATGTGAAGTTTGTTATATCTTAAGAAAATATTACACGAGCAAAAGTCGTTGTTGTTGTTTGTCCTTTGTTCTAAAAGAGGATCATGACATCGCGTAGGTGATCTCTTAACATGCATCGGATTTAAGTGAGGGAGGGTCGTGCAAAGTCTCCAACCTACTCTCTCCTCTTAGAACCATCTGGGTCCCAGGGCCAGATAAGGATTCAAATGACTTGCAGATGGACCCAGATGCAATGGAAGACCTTGGCCTTTTTAAACCAAGGTCTTTAACCTGTATCAGTTTAACTGAGACAGCAACCATGCTTTGATTCAGTCTAGGTAAGAAATGAGACCAAAAAAACCCAAAACAAAACCCTTTTACCCATATAAAAAACCCAGGAGGAAAAGATCATCAGAGCTTCTGAACAAAATATAAAGAAATGTTATTTAAACTTACTCTGAGCCTTTAGGGCCCATAGACCAAGAGAGACTTGGGATGGGACTAATTGGTCAATCAATGAGGAAGAGCATAAAAAAGAAAATAGGAGTAAAGCTAAGGGATGCAGTTGAAGCTAGATAATGTACTCTGAGAGGCATCTTCCTTGAGATAATAGTTAAAAAGGTGAGAACTGATGAGATTATCAAGAGAAAGTATATAGAGGGAGAAGCCAAGAGGGGTCAGGACAGAATTTTTGGCTAATTTAATACAAGTTCAAGATGGATTTATTAAACTACCTACTATTAGTAGTATTTAACTCTGCTAGATTTTGATAACACAAAACAAAAAAGGAAATAGTCTCCTATACCAAGGAGCTTATAATGTATTAGACAGCAACCTTCTTGAGAGCAAGGACTATTTCTTTTTAGTGGCTTTCCAAGATTTATGAAGGGATGGAGATCTCCATACCACAAGAGAAGCTCAGTATAGATTCCTTGCTAGTTCTCTTTATCATTTCCAGAATGCTTTGACCTCATTAAAACACTGTTTCCCCTAAGCAGCGTTTCCCTCTACCACGTCAGAAGCACAGTTTCTTGTCCTTTGGCAATGGCATTTTTCATATACCCAAGAAATTTAAAAGCATGCCGCTTGAAGCCAAAATGGAAAGGCTCATTAAGAGACTGCATTAGAGCTAGTAAGTCATACTTTGCATCCATACTGTGCCACAAATATAATTAGGAGATATTGAACTTTCATTAGTTAGGGATGCCAGGTACCCTTTAATTGTCATTATTTAAAATTTTTGCTGACTGTAATAGCCTCACGAGATAGACATCTCATTTCTATGACAGCCCCAGGGGACATCAGTGATGTAATTTTATTCCTCTCTACTTGAATCTGGCCCAGGATATTATTCAACATTCAACCTGTCCCTGACTTTTATTGCTAACTTCAGTCAAATAAGGAGCGATCCAGTTTTCCTAGGTTAAAATACATTTGTAAGAATTCAAAGTTTAATGAAGAAATGATAGAATTGCCAAGCAGCTCAATTTTTCTTATAAAATGCACAATAACAATAATGCCCCTCCCATTACGTTAACAAAATTATTTGGGACAAGGTTATTATATTTGTGTCTTCATTTATTCATTTATTAAAAATTAGTATTTATTCATTTACTTTTGCTCAATCTGAAAATTTGCTTCATCAGACAACATAGATGGAGCTGTGCAATAATTATTTAAAATGTTGTGGCAACTATATTAAGATGTAATTAATAAAAGAATTAAGCTTTACTATTGCTGAATAGATATTGGAGTTGATTTCTGCTTCATCCACTTGACTCTATAGAATAGAACAAAGATTAATGAGTGAGGACTTGAAGCAAATTTAGGTTCAATATGATGAAGTCTGCTAATAAAAATTTATCAAAAAAATGAAATGTGTAGTAGTGAGTTTCTCCTCATTGAAAGTGCTGAAAGAGAGTTGTTCATCCTTTGTTCTTGAAGAGGGCCAATGACATCAGGAGGAGGATGTTTTGACTTGCAAATGAATTGGATTTAAGTGAAAGTTGAGTTGTGCAAGGTCATTAACCTCACTCTCCTCCAGAGTCCTAGGAGTCCAGTGCAAGACATGAGTCAAGATGATTGACAATGACCCAGGATGCAGTTTGGATACATTGGTTTTTTTAAAGCTACTCTTTCCCAGGTTTCAATTTGTCTGTGACTGGGTCCATTCAGTAACTAAAGGCTAGCTAAGAATGGAGGCAAAAGATAGTCTAGTTTGATTTCCCTCAAACTTAACAACTTATCAATGATGATACTGAAAAGAGGATCATCTAGAATCCAGGATCAGAGAGTTAAAGATCCATAGCTAGAATGAAACTTAAAACCCCCTAATCTATTTCCCCCCATTTTAAAGATAAGGATGCTGAAGTCCAGGAAAATATAAATCACTTGCCTGAGGTCCCAAGCTGGTAAAGCCGGGCCTCTAAGTGAGGCAGTACTTTCCTCACTCTGAATAAGGGAGCTCTATTAACTCCAGTTAACAGGCAAGGGAATGTAGCATGGCCAAAGTTAAGTGACTTGCCCAGGATTGATAACTTGTAAAGAGTCAGAAGAAGCAATGGAACCTAAGTATTTTCTGAAGTCTGGCTTAATACTCATTACCTGTATCTTCCCCCACCCCACCCCTCTCCTTCAACCACCCTAGGTTCCTTAAATGTATTTCAGTAGCCTTTTTGCCTTTAGTGATTGTTGTGTATACTAAGTAAATAAGCAATTTAGGAGACAAATAATAAGATAGTAAGAAAAAATAATTTAATCTCATCTGAAGTTACAGCCTGAGATCTATTCTCTCTTCTCTCTGCCCCTCCACATGCACATTTCCTATGCTTCTAACACAAATGGAGAGCAAAATCAAATAGAGAACTAGCATTTGCATCTAAAATAATTAGCAGTTTCAAGGGCCTTCCCCTTAGAAAGCAAACTCTCTGATTTGATGCCAGTGAAGGGAGTGAGAAGATCCAATGGCATCTTCATTGAAGGCTTGACAGCCACATGTTCCCTCCAGCCCTTCTCCAGAATTGGCTTCATGCCCTTCTAAGCTCCCTCCTCTATAGAATTAGCATCCAGATGAAAATATGTTCATGCAGTGCCGACGCAAAGAGGATAATGATTTGTGAGGGAGAACATTTGCATTGGGAATTGTGTGCCTTTGCTCAACTGGTTGTATTAGACAAAGATTGCCAAATCTGCTTCTTAGATGAGATGCAAAAGGTGAGTTCCATTTAATTTTATTACTACTACTACTACTACTACCACCACCACTACCACTATCACTACCACTACCACTGCCACTACTATACATATATAACTAACTACTCTTGAAATGGGTAGCCTCTGGGAAGTCTCTTTCTCCCCCTCCTATGAAAGGATTCCTCTCAGCTCTTGAATTACATGTCTCTATCCCTAGGGAAGCCAGTCCTTTGAAGGGAGATGTCAGAATATTTTTTTCTGTTTCCCTGGATTTTTCTTTATATCTCCCTCCTGGAGGCTGGGGGAAATTCATTTCAGTTTAACATTTGACTCATGACTTTAGTCCCTCCCCAAAAAGGGGTCAGTAGAAAACTACTCATGTATACTGTAAAACTATTAATTTTCTTCATGGAAAAGAGAGAGAGAGAGAGAGAGAGAGAGAGAGAGAGAGGAGGGGAGGAAGTGAAAGAAAAGGAAGGAAGGGAGGAAGAACAAGCTTATACATAAAAGATTCAGAAGTGTACATAGACAGGCAAAAGTAACTTAGAGCTTCAGCTATGCTTTCCCAAGAGGTTGATAGTAAGGTCATATATGAGTACGCATGTATTAATACATTTATGTGTGCATATAGAAAGAAAAAGAAGAGAGAGGAGGGAGGGAGGGAGAGAGGGAGGAAGGAAGGAAAGAAAGAAAATTCAAAAAAGGAAAAAAAGAAGACTGGGAGGAAGAAAAGAAAGAAAGAATTAAGGAAAGAGAAAGAAAACAAGAAACAAAGGAAGGAAAGAAAGGAGAAAGGAGAAAGGAAAAAGGAAGGAATAAAAAAGAAGTAACCTAACAATGGTGCAAAAAGATGAGTACTATCTGTGCATATAAAGCAACTTTCCCTGTGAGTTTGAGAATCACTAGCTTAGACAATTTCTGGGATTTAGATCTCTTCCTTGATCTTAAGAGAATCAATGACACACAATAGATATGCTGATTACTCATCATTTTTTATCTCTTCATGAAAGCTGGCCCCTTTCTTCTATTAGGCAGTTATTGTGTGTTCTTTTAGGTAGTAAAAGTATATTTGGTCTTCAAAAATAAATAAAATTCTGTCATTCAAATTTTGCTCACTTTCCTTCTGACCTTACTTCCAATTATCCTGCATTGTGTGAATTTTACTGTCACAGATACTTTGAAATCATTAGCCAGTTCCTCATCTCCGCCTCCAAGATTCCCTGGCTTCCTTCATTTCTCAGCTTTAAGTCATACCTTTCAGAAGAAGCCTTTCTTGGGGCTCCTTATTCTTAGGACTTTCTTTCTAAAAGCATCTCCAATTTAGACAGTGTATAACTCCTTTGCATATGGATGTCTGCATGCTGTCTTCCCCATTAGACTGGGAGCTCTGGTGAAAAGACACTTTCTCTTCCCTTGTATTCGCAGTGCTTACTACAGTGTTTAGCACTGTAGTAAGTTTAGTTTAGTTTAAAAAGTCAAAAGACTGAAGTTCTTTTTTCCTAATACACACAATATTATATAACAGAATAAACAGTATGACACACTACAACAGACATGAATTGAGCTTCTACCATGTGCGAGGTAGGCACTGTTCTAGATGCTGGGGATATAAAAACAAAAGCAAATATTGCCTGTCTTCAAAGACTTTAGATTCCAAATTTCCAAACTTGCATTATGTGCCATGACTTAAATGCTCATTCTCTGGATCTTTTGTCTCTTAGAATCTTTAGGTTACTTCAAAAATTGCTAGTTTTGTGATTTAATTACTGGGGTTTGTATTATTTACTTTTTTCAAAATATAAGTCCCATGAAGAAAAAAAGACAATTTCATTTTTTTCTTTATAACCTTAATCATTTGTATAGCTTCAGACTCATTACTGAACCATTTTTCAGTCATGTCTGACTCTCAGACCCCACGTGGGTATTTCTTGACAAAGGAATGCTGAAGTCTTTGCTATTTCCTTCTCCAGCTCATTTGACAGATAAGGAAACTGAGTCAAACAGGGTTAAGTGACTTGGCCAGAGTCACACTGACACATAGTAGTACTTTAATAAGAACTTAGTCAATTGAATCACATAAAAATGAATAGAATGGAATTCTGGGGTTAGAATTGAAATATGACATGCCATCTTTTGATAAGGACAGATAGTGTACTAGCAGTTAAAAGGGTTGAGAGAGGTTTTTCAAAGGGAATGGCACATGAGTTAATGCCTGAAGGTAAAACTTTAAGAGGTAAAGGATAGGTGGGGAGTGGATTCTTGACATTGGGGACGACCTAAACAAAGAAATGAAAGTGGAAAATTGATTAACTTTAGAAAACCAGTAAATGGGACAATTTGATTGAAATTAGAATGTGTGATGTGGGAGGAAGAATGGAGGGCATCATATAATTTTCCAGCAATGGGAGGTCAGAAGCACACTATGAAGGACCTTAATGACAAGCATAAGAGTTTCTATTTTATCCTAAAGACAATAGATGCTCAATGAAGTTTCTTAATCAAGGAATTGGCATGTTAGGACTTTACTATAAATGCTCTGAAATATCTTGCTATGCCATAGTGGAAAGACAAAAATTAAAAAAAAAACATTAAATCCCCTACCTAAATGGGAGTTGTAAAAATGAAGGACTGACATGCAGTTGAATGTTAATTTTTATTAACAAGCAGGAAGTATGATGTGGTTTATATGACTAGCCCATAAACCACTCTGATTGTTGGTTAGGATAAATGTCAATTATTTCCCCCATGGGACAATATCCTGGAGTATCTTCAAGGAAGGCTTTTTAATTCTAAAGTAAGTAGTCTTGATTCAGCCTACTGAATTCTGGGCTCTAAACCCAACTAGATTAGAGTTGGTTGCTATGGATTTTGAAGATACTCTCCTATCTATGAGTGACTGACTACTGAAGGGCATTGTGTGTTTGGGGGGGTGAGCTGAAAAACCTACCAGATTTCTCTATCAAGAAATAATGTGACAACCTGAGAGGCTAGGAACCACTAACTACACTGATGAGGATTGATACATTGAACATTGAACTCTGGACAGTTTCCAAGGGCATTCAAATAGGGGGCATTATCAGAGAGTAAATTAGGAGATAAAAGGGGCAGCTAGGTGGCGCAATGGATAAAATACCAGCCCTGGATTCAGGAATACCTCGGTTCAAATCCGGTCTCAGACACTTAATAATTACCTAGCTGTGTGGCCTTGGGCAAGCCACTTCACCCCATTTGCCTTGCAAAATCCTAAAAAAAAAATTAGGAGATAAAGGACAATTTCAACAAACAAACAAAAACTGGCAAAAAAAAAAAACTACATTAAAATTTATTCTTCAAAAGGCCTTCACTTCTAAGCAAGGCTATTTTATTAAATAATGAATATATTTATCAGAAAAATTAGTGGCACATCTGTCATAACAATTTCAGCAAAGGAGACAAAGCTTGTTTCACTTTCTCTATATTTTCAAGGGAATAAATATGGCTTAAAATTGCATTAAAGTCTGTTTCTCTCATACTGTCTTTTACTGTGGTAGCTGAAAGGGCTATTCCAAACTATAAATGAAGAAGGAAAAACATATAGCTGTTCAGTCGTCATTGGCAAACTATATGTATGTTATATATGTATTTTCATATGGATGGATATATGGGTATCTATGTATACTACAATTATGCATGAAGTAGACCTGCAGAGAGTTCATGGAAGATTTGGATTTTCAGATATGAAAGGTGTACCTGAATGTTTAACTGAAAAAATTGATATTATGCATATATTTTCTATCTATCTGGCACCATAATGCAAATACAAAAGTTAAATAATTTTCTGGATTCAACAGATAAAATTCTCCTTATTTAAAAAAAGAAGATAAAGACAGAATCTAGTTATATTAATCCTAAAAAGTTGTAAGACATTTTTTATCTTCTGAGATTTAGCAAAGATCACACTCTAATAAACTCATTTATTTGCATTTTGGGAGGAGTAGAAGAAAACTGGGCTATACTATTAAAAAAATACTTTTAAAAATTATGGTTAATAAAAAAATTATGGTTAATGATTTTGACTTTTAAGGTTTGAATTTAACCTGAAGTCTCAGTGTTTGAATGTTAAGACATGAGATATGAGCACTAGTCAAAGAAACTGGGGGTGTGTAGCCTAAAAAAAGAAGTCCTATTGGAGGTATGCCTCAAGTCACTCCCCAGTTAAATTCATCTTCCACATTGCTGCCAAAGTAATTTCCTACAGCCCAGATCATGCCAACCTCCTACTGAAAAAAACTACAGGGGTTTCCGATCATCTTTAGGACCATTTAATTCAGAGTCTGGCTCCAGCCAACCTTTGCATGAAAATGATATGATTTCTGACACCCTCCCCAATCTACCCCCAGCCCCAGCTTCACACTTTCTACTTTTTAGCCAAACTGTACTATTTGCTATTTGCTAAACTCATTCTATTTCCCACTTTCATGACTTTGCAGAGGTTGTCCCCAAAGTCAAGAATCTGCTCCCACCTATTCTTCAGCTCTTAGAATTCCTAGCTTCCTCCAAGGCTCAACTCATATACCATCTCCTTTTGAAAACCTCTATTGACCCTTTTTAACTGTCAGAGAACTATGATTTCTTCTCAAAAGAAGGTATATCCATGTTGTAACCATAGCCCCAGAAATCCATTCTATTCATTTTAATGTAATTTGATTCAGCAAAAAACAAATACACACACACACACACACACACACACACACACATATATATATATATATATATATATATACATTATATATAATATAAATTTTAAAAATGTTTTATTTATTTTCCCAACTGTAAGTAAAGTTATTTGTCAAGATTTTTTTGGTAAAGTTTTGAATTTCACATTTTCCCACTCTGTTTCCCTTCCCTCCCTCCCTCACCTCTCCTTTGACAGAAAGCAACATAATAGATATTTTTGCAAATGAATATATATTTCAAAGATGCAACAAACATCTCATCCTGCATCTAAGGACATTCTCTCATTTACCACATGATTCCAGGGGACAGGAGACCCAGGCTTGTTGTATTTTATTCATTGTATTGGTTTCATTATTCATTTTTACTGGACTGGGCCTGTCGGCCATTTCTCAGAGTTTGTTCCCAAAGGTCTCTGGAAGACTGACTGGCTTCAAATCCTACCCTGGCCTCTATCTCTATTCAATAAGCCTCTCATTATTGTTACCAAGATCTTTCTTCTAGTTGTAGCATAACACAATTCATGTCTTTTCACCATCTTGCCCCATGCCTGGAATAATCTCTTCTGATCTCTATCTATTGGTTTTCTTAACTTTCTCAACTCGATCTCTCAAATCTTTTGGTAGAGGCATTTCCTACACCCCCCATAGCCTTTCCCTTTGAGATCTCCTCTAATTTACCCTGTATATAACTTGTACAAACATAATTTTTTGCATGTTGAATTCTAATGCTCTTTAGAATATTAGCTGGATTTTTTGTTTATACATACGTATATATTCTTATGTGTGTGTGTACATACATACATATATATATATATATATATATATATATATATATATATATATATATATATATACATATATATATATACACATATACTTGCATTGGAGGTATTGGTGGTATATATACCTGTATTTGAGGTGAGAGGGGGTATATATACCTGTATTTGAGGTTAGAGTTCTTTTCAGGAATCCCAGCTATTAGCACAGTGCCACCACATAAAAAGGATTTTTAAAATGATTGTTTAGTGACTGGCTCATCTCGGGTGGCTTACCATTCTCATCTTTGGAAACTTAAAAGATTGTAGCTGCCTCCAATTATTCTGTCACTAAAATCAGAAAAAATAGACACAATACAGAAGCAAAAGCAGGATCATGCCCTCACAGGTCTTCCCAGGGAAGTATTTCCTTCTTCTTCTTTAATAAAACCCAATCAGATAGGAATAAAAATCTAGGATCAAATACGAACCCTGCCATTTGGTTCTACTACCAGAGCACAACCTGCCTTTTGAGCTTTATTACACATTATTCTTCTCCATGCACATTTACAGCCAAACTGGCTTTGCCTATCATTCTGCATCTGTCACTTCATTTCCCACCTTTTCATTTGTACTGGATATCCCCAAAGCTTGACATACATAGCCTATTCCCTTCAACTCAGAGAATATTTACTTTCTTTCAAGGGTCAGGACAAATGCAAAGTATTCCCTATAACTTTACCTAATTCCCCCAACTTTGAATATCTCCCCCCACCACCACCAAATCACCTTGTATATAATTTGTATTCAATTTTAAATACATCTTCCTAGGTATACATTATGTCCTTTGGATAAGTTAGATACTCATAGAGAGTAGGAGATATTTCAAATTTGTCTAGCCCTGGTATATAGAAGGCCCTTAATAATTGTTTATTAATCACTCGATCAACTCGATCAGGTGGTTGACATAGTGATTGTCTTCATATATTTGAAGGAATATCATATGAAGAAGGATTTATCTCATTCTTTTGTCCCCCACATTACAGAACCAGGAGTAGAGAGTAAAATGGTCAAAGAGATATAAATATGTCCTTTATATAAGCTTTGGTCATCCTTAACCCAGATCCCACAACACCCCACAGAGTAAGGATAACTATTTCCCCTCCTCTTTCCTTCCCCCTCTCTCAACTTTGTGGATTCTACGAGAACCCATTAGAGCTTGTGAGTAGTTTTCTAATGCTATCAGCTCCTTTGCTCATTCTGATTGTGATCTCCCATAACATTCTATAATTAGACTCTCCCTTAAATCTTTGATTGACCTAGTAAATAGGGTCTCAGTATCATTCAACCAATTAACATAAATTAGAGTTTACTTAGGATACAAAGCAGCAACACAAGGATATAAAATCCCACCGAACCAGAGGTGAATTCGCCTTGTAGCACCTTGGTTCTTGGGGAGAACAAGTTCATTCTTAATGCAGTTAATTAACTCTTTAAAATTCATTTCTGATACAATATAGTCAATTAATGAAACTTATCCTCCGATTATAGAAAAGGGAATTTCCATGTAGATTCTTTGTGGGCATGGGGAACTCTGTCATGGGGAACTCTGTCATGGACTCTGGTTCCTAAGAGTACCTTCCAAAGTCTTGAAACACTTAAGGACATTGCCTTATCTTTTCCATTTCCAGGACTCGGTCCACCTGGTGTAAATTGAAACTGTCAATGATCTTTGCCTCAATCACTACCCAGAAAGATAAAACTTGAATTGCATCTCCCTTTCTCTCCCCTTAGAATCTCTCCTTTGATCATCAACCAATCCAAAAGACTCCTTTCTTCACCAAATAAGAAGAAAGGAAATAACTCTAGAATATCTGTGTCTGCTTTCAAGCTTCTTTTGCATTCCATTACCCTCTTCCAGAAGCACACTCACCAACTGCCTATATTTGCATATGCTCCAAGGCCATTATTGATCAGTCACCTGTTACCTAAGGAGAAAACTAACAGTCAGAACATTCCAAAGCAGAAATTAGATTTCTTTTAGGAGGAGCAATTTAAACAAAGGCTGTTGGAGACAAGCGTATTATAATGGGGATTTCTTATTCCCTATATGCTAGATTAGATAGTCTTCCAGTTTGAATATTCTGCAACAGTCAAATAGCAATTACTCATATTTATGTAGTACTATTAAATTCTACCAAGCACTTTAGGTAATCATATTTGATAACTGAGTTTTTGTTATTATTTCTACTTTATAGATAAGTAAATTGATGGTTTATTAAGTTTAAACTGCCCATGGTTACATAATAAATGTCTCAAGATGGATATGAACTAATGTTTTTTTGACTTCATTCTTACTGCTATAACCCTTTACTGCAATGGAAATATAGAGAAATTCATTATCTCTCCACATGTTCTCAAGTGTGCATGCTTGTCATGAATTTTTATTCTTGTTTTGGGGAGGGGGATTGATTAGTAGGAGGGGGAAATCAATTTTGAAAAGCAAACATTGCCTAGTCTTAATTAATACTTTAAATAAGAATTTCTTTGAGGTCCATCATCATCCTAAGAAATGGAATAGCAAGACAGAGGAAGAATTGGTATTTACTCCTCAGGTACCTCAAAACTTTTAGAAGAGTCAAGTCTGCAGAGAAAATCATATAAGGAAACCAACTCTGGAATGTGTATTAGAAAACACGTTCTTATCTCTGATATGACTGTTAGGAGCTATATGGTCTTGACCTACTAATTTTATACTCTGTTTCTGAGTTTCCTCAGTGATGATAATGAGAACAAATCAAAATGATATCCTTGTTACCTGCCTCTTAGAGTTTTCTTTTGTTTGGGTGGGAGGGTGGTATATGTGTGGGAGTGGGTTATGTGGAAGGTGTTGGGAAGAGGTAATGTTAAATGAGGTAAATGATTGTTGAAGAAAGATTTAATGGAAGGATCAGTTGTGGAGATGATTCTTTCTTCTTGTGTTATGAAAGAAATGATTATGTCTCTCTTGTATTAATATCCATTGAATCAGGACCATGGATTTTCCCCTTTTCTACTTCCTCATCCAGAAACTAATCTCACAAAGACTCACTCTTCCCGATAATTGAGAGCTATTCAAAGACAATACAATAAATTTCAAATTTATGCTAATGGGTACATTCCTGGTCATTGTATTTTCTCAGACATGTCTCAGGAAATGTGGATATAATAATTAATAAGCCTCTTTGACCAAGATTTGGGTGATCCAAGCCACAAACCTCAAGGCATTGACTGTAGTATATAACCTACCTCCCATTATATTATCCATTCTTTCATTAATTGCTACCCAATCAGATTTGATTGTCATCCTCAGGAACATCCACTCTTCCAATATCCATGATGGTGAGTGACCATTATGAGGATCTTTGGAATTCAACAGGATCTCTGACCTACTTTTATTAATGGACATAGTAATCTTATTAATGATCAAATTACCCATAATCTATGTCTCGATTATTAAATATTACAGTTAAATTACCATATTATCTTATTCTCTGAAAAATGTGCTGGGGATCAAATCATAAGATCTTAGATTTAAGACTTAAAAGAGTCTTACAGGCTATGAGCTCTAGCTGTCTCATTTTTCACAAGGAGAAATTGAGACACAGAGATTTAAATGAGTAGCCCAGGTCAATTAACTAGTAAGCATCTGAAGTAGGATCAGTACCTCAATTTCCTCACTCCAAATGGTATCACATGATCCCTCAGTGCTTCATTGTGAAAAATCATCTGATTTAGGGTTAGAAATTCTAAGATCCTCTCTCAGATATATAAATGAGTTTTAGATAGAATCATAGATAAGGAAAGAGACAAGATCACTGTGTTTCACTCTCCTGGCCCATATTCCCTATTCCAAGGCAATTAATGATACATTAAAGTACTGGATTTGGAACGGGGAAGACCTAAGCTTAAAGTCTGACTCAGATGCTAGCTGTATGATCCTGCCAAAGTACGACCTATTTGCCTCACTTTCCTCATGTATAATATAAGGGTTAATAGCTTAAGGTTGGTGTATCAAAGGAGATTAAATGAGTAAATTACTTTATATCATTTATTTAAATGCTAGTTATTATTGTTAGTCGTATTATTTCATTATTTCTACCTTTATCATTTTTACCTTTCATCAGGAACTTCCTGACTTGAGAATTTGAATTAGGGTCAATGTAAGACTCCTTTGTATCTCTATATCATTTTCAATTTTCACGAAAGAGGCAGAAAATTAAGCAATCGATAAGTGAATAGACAATAAGGTAAGACAAAGCACATTCTGAAATGTTGAAGAAATGTTCACAGTAAAGTTTGAGCTTGTAAATTTCCCTGACAATCTTATTTTCAGGTCAATGGAGCTCAGTTAAGCATTAATCTTATTTCCCTTATGTTTAAACAGCCATGGGTAGAGATGAAAGCCATCCAGTCCTACAAACAAATGTGTTAGTCATCTGCCTAAGCAAGTCAATTAGCATGCACCTATTCTAATGATCCCTGCACCTGCATTTCAGAGAGAAATAAATTTATATCCCTCTCTTTCATGGACTTGATTGAAATGGAGGGAGAAAAACATAAAAGGAATAGAAAAACTTCCCCAGCTTCACCTTTACTATTAAGATATAATCCTTTGTATCTATTCAAATAAAAGTGAACCAAGCACTAAAGCATTCTGTCAACGTATTAGTATTAATAAGGTTTCATTTCCCAAGGATCCTCTTTATTAATACATTAAAATTCCTCTTTTGATTTGAAAAATAACACAAATATGTTTTCATTATTTCTTTCTCCACTCTATTCTAAAGATGTGTTAGTTGATTCTTTTCTATTTGAGTCTTTGAAGACCAAGTACCCATCTCTTTCTGTCCTCAAGGTACAGAGTGACTTGGCAGTAACTGTTGGACTTAATGGACAAAAGAAAAATTTCTTTTTAGTACAATTTATTTAATAACTGTTTCAGTTTTTTTCTGACTTCTATGGTGTGAACAAGATTCTTTTTCCATTGTTGTTGCAAAGAAAATTGCACCAAATTGGATTATTCTTCACATTTTTCATTTGGCTTATGATTTCAGTGTACAAAGGGTCTGTTTTAGGTTCCAAAAAATGGGTCTATTTCTAAGTTTGGTTTCAACAATATTTCTCTCCTTTCTTATCACCATTTAGGCTAAATAATTCCTGAGAGTACAGATATGACAGAGGGATAAGAAAAGTGTCAAGAAAGAAGGATAAAAATGAAACTATGAGAAAAAGAGGAAACTTTTATTAAGAAGAAAAAGACAAGGGTCATAAGGTTAGGCCCAGTAGCAATGTCATGGCTATTTCCAATAGCTGTCATGAGGATCGCAAACTCTAAATGGAGCTAACATTAGAGATTGCTTATCTTGAAGGCTATGTGAACAAGAAATTCTATGCTTTTAAAAATTAGATTTATTGATTATACCTTCTATTTTTACATTATAGTTACTTATGAATATATCATTACAAACTCTCTAGTTGAATCCTTCATCATATCTAAGACAAAGAATCAAGAGAAAACCTAGACTTGTAGTCAGGAAGACCTGGATTCAAATCTTGCCCCCAGCACTGACTTGCTCTATGAACCTGTGCAAGTCATTTAATTTCTCTGTCAGTTTCTTCATTTATAAAATAAGAAAGTTAGATATGAAGATCTCAAAGGTCCCTTTGTTCTCTAAATTTATGATCCTATCATCCCAAGTTAAAGCAGTTTAATTATTAAAAAGAAAAGCAAAATGGATATTAAAAGATTAAGGAATAATTCAGTAAACTCTAATATATAAGAATGCAATGTTCTATAAAATAATTGCGACATTCAAAGAAATCTGATATATACATATATGTTTATGTGACAGTAGCCAACTTTAGGTGGAGAGGGAAAAAAAGAAAAAAGAAAAAAAAAGAAAATTTCTAGATAATTTTACTATATATTTCAAAGAAAAAGCAAGTTGTATGTAATAGACTTGCAGTTTCACGTACAATAATCATTTTATTATACTATGTTATGGAAATGCTTCATTTACTCCATAAATTAAAGCAAAAACAACATCAAAGAAACCTGGGAAGAATTAAAAGTCACATAATAAAAAGGCAAAAGAGAACAATGTAATCACACTACAGTAAATTAAAACAACAGGGAAAGGTAAGTGAGCTCAGATAAAGGCAATGAAAAACCTTACAGTGAACAGAAGCTAAAACACATTTCCTTCCTTATGGTAAAAGGTGGGGGTCTATGGAGGCATAATATTACATAAGGCTTTAAATAGTAGCTTTATTGGCTGATTGTACTCAACTGCTTTCTTTGTCATTAGGGCTGACCTAATGGGGATTGTTCCTGAAAAAGGACTGGATAAAAAGAACAAATGAAATAAATAACACATTTTTAAAATTAAAAAATATATTTTCCCCAGAACAGTTCGAAATGTTTACTTTTTTCATCCAATTCCAAATATATATATATAGAGAGAGAGATAGATAGATAGATGGATAGATAGATAGATAGATAGATAGATAGATAGATAGATAGATAGATAGATAGATAGATAGATATGGATACGGATACGGATACGGATACGGATACAGATACAGATACAGATACAGATACAGGTACAGGTACAGGTACAGATACAGATACAGATACAGATACAGATACAGATACAGATACAGATACAGATACAGATACAGATACAGATATAGATATAGATATAGATATAGATATAAGTATAAGTATAGAGATAGAGATAGAGATAGATAGATATAGATAGATATAGATAGATATAGATAGATAGATAGATAGATAGATAGATAGATAGATAGATATGTACTAAGCACCAAGCACAAAACACATACATATACAAACATATGTCTCTGTCCTTGAAGAATTGCATTTAAAAAATTTTTTTTAATTTATTTTACTCTGAACTTAAGAAATAGAATAAGCATTTTTATAACATAGTAGAATAGGAAAAAATGATGATTTCACATGAAGCTCAAATCTATTATGTACAACTTGCACTCTTTTTTAAATATATAATACTTATATATGTATATATAAAATAATTATATATCCTTTTCCCTTTTTTCTTCCCTTTCTCCTAGAATTGGATACCATTAGACATCAATATGCATGTGTGTGTATATATGTTTGTATTTATTTATGCTTGTATGTATTTGCATTATATGTAAAATCATTCTACACATATATTTATCAATTCTGATGGAATTTCCATTCAAAAATATTTACTGCACATTTTCAGACCCTATATATGGGTTCAAGTCAGAAGCAAAATTGGGTAAGAAATGCACCCTGTTTTCATGGAGTTTGCAGTTTAGTGGGGACAATAGGATGTCATCTGCAATCAATGCTAGATAGAAATTAAAGCTATTAACAAGAAATATAGCATGCCTTTGGCACTGGTTCAGACATGAAGACATACATATGGCCTTGAGACCATTTGTTATAGACATTCTATCAAAAATCTCAAACGGAACCTTTGTTCCTATGATGTCAAAGATTGAAGGTTTATATGGATGCTAAATTAATGGTATATTACATGACCTAAGGGAGGAAGGTGAAGAGAGAGAGAAAAGGGGCATGAATTAATCGAGGCCCTGGATCTCAGGGGAATATGTCTCTAGAGCCATGGATATTGATATTAATGATTTAGTTTGCAGTTCCCCTCAAAATGAAAGATCACTTATCTACCAGCCCTAGGAGGCAAGTGCTTGGACTTAAAGTAAATAAATAAAGCAACCAATAACTCACATTTACCTAGCATTTTATAGTTTGCAAAGTGCTCTCAATGACTTTGTCAGTGCACATGTTTTTATGCCTACTTAGTTGAACTAGTCCTCTCTAAACCCCCCTAATGCAGGGCAGACAACAAAGTTTAAACCAAGTATTCCCAAACCTTGCCAATGTTCCTGTTTGCACTTCTCTCCTCTGATCAGAAAGAAAACTCCTTGAGAGCAGAAAATATTTCCTTTTGTCTTTTATTTTATATGAATATTTTATTTGCTTTACAATTATATACAATAGTAGTGTCTACCTACCATTTTTGTAAAGTTTAGAATTTTACAATTTCCCCCCCCAACCTGTTTCCTCCCCCATCCCCCCACAGTCTGATCATCAATCTTTTCATTGTTTCCATGCTATGCATTGATCAAAACTGATTCTCTTAAGAGAAAAAAATATAACCTTGAGGAAGAAATAAAATATTAAAGATAGCAAAATTATGTAGACCATAAGACACTTTAAAAAAAAAAATCGATGGTAATAATCCTTGTTCTTTGTTTAAACTACACAGTTCCTTCTCTGAATACAGATGATATTACGTATCATGGATCCCCTAAAATTGCCTCTGATTATTGCACTAATGGAATGAGCAAGTCCATTGAGGTTGATCAGAACACCCATGTTGCTGTTAGTATGTACAGTGTTCATCTGGTTCTGCTCATCTGTTTCAGGATCAATTCATGCAAGTGTTTCCGGATCTTTCTGAATTCCCATCCTGCCTGATTTCTCATAGATCAACAGTGTTCCAAAATGTACATACATTACAATTTGTTCAGTCATTCACCAATTGATGGACATCCCCTCTATTTCTAGTTCTTTCTCAATACAAACAGAACTACTGTGAATATTTTTTGCACAAGTGATGTTTTTTACCCTTTTTCATAATCTCTTCAAGGTCTAAACCCAGTAGTGGTATTTCTGGATCAAAGGATATTCACATGTTTATTGCCTTTTGGGCATAATTCCAAATTTTCCTCCAGAAAGGCTGGATGACTTCACAACTCCACCAACAATGCATTAATGTCCCAGATTTCCCACATCCCTTCCAACAAAGATCATTTTCCTTTCTGGTCATATTGGTCAATCTGAGAGGTGTGTGAGGTGATACCTTAGAGATGCTGCAATTTGCATTTCTCTAATCAGTAATGATTTAGAGAAATTTTCCAAATGACTGCAGTTAGTTTTGATTTGCTCATCTGTAAATTGCCTTTGCTTATCCTTTGACCATTTGTCAATTGCGGAATGGCTTGTTTTTTAGTTGTTGCTTTTTAATAAATTTGACTCGGTTCTCTATTTTAGTAATGAGCCCTTTGTTATAAACACTAGTTGTAAAATATTGTTTCCCAATTTATTACATTTCTTTCATCTTGGTTAAAGTGGTTTTTGTTTGTGCAAAACCTTTTTAATTTAATGTAAGTAAAATTGTTTTTTATGATGATCTCTATCTCTTCCTTGGTTATAAACTACGTTCCTTTCAATAGATCTGACTATTAAACTATGCCTAAATTCCTAAACTAATTAACAATTTCTTATTTTCCTAGCTTATTTATAATATTGTATTTTATGTCTAAATCCTGCACCCATTTGGATTTTATCTTGGTATAAGGTGTGAAATGTTGGTCTAATCCAAGTTTCTGCTATACTATCAGTTTTCCCAGCAGTTTTTTTTTCCAAGAGTGCGTTTCTATCCCAGAAATGAGACTCTTTGGTTTTATCAAACATCAGATCACCATAATCATTTCCTGCTGTCTCTTTTACACCTAATCAATTCCACTGATCCACTAGTCTATATTTTATCCACTACCAGGTAGTTTTGACGACTGATGCTTCATAATATAATTTTAAATCTGGTAAGGCTAAGCCACCTTCTTTTGTTCTTTTTTTTTGCATTAAATTCCTTCATTCTTGAATTTGGGTTTCTCCATATGAATGTAGTTATAATTTTTCTATCTCACTAAAGTAATTTTTTGGAATTTTGATTGGTAGGGCACTAAATAAGTAGTTTAATTCAGGTAGAACTGTCATTTTTTATTATATTAGTTCATCCTATCCATGAGCAGTTGATATTTGCTCAGTTATTTAGATCTGATTTTATTGGTGTGAAAAATTTTATAGTTGTTTTCATAGTTTCTGAGTCTGCCTTGAAAGGTAGACTCCTGAAGTTATTCTAAATGGAATTTTCATTCTAGCTTTTGCTGCTCTACCATGATAGTAATATATAGAAATGCAGAGGATTTGTGTGCATTTATTTTATGTCCTGCAATTTGGCTAAAGTTGCTAATTGTTTCCAGAAGTTTTTTAGATAATATTTTAGAGTTCTCTAGGTATACCATCATATCATCTGCAAAGAGTGAGAATTTTGTTTCTTCCTTCCCAATTCTAATTCCTTCAATTTATTTTCTTCTCTTATTGCTATAGCTCACATTTCTAATACAGTATTGAATAGTTGCAGTTGATAGTGGGCATCCTGATTTCACCCCTGATCTTACTGAGAATGCCTCTAGCCTATTCCCATTTCATACATTGTTTGTTGATGATTTCAGATAGATACTGCTTATCATTCTAAGGAACAGTCCATTTATTACTTTGTTCTCTAGTGGTTTTAGTAGGAATGGGTGCTGTATTTTGTCAAAGGCTTTTTTAGCATCTATTGAGATAATCATATGATTTCTTTTAAATTTGTTATTGATATACTGAATTATACTGACAGGTTTCCTAATATTGAACCAACCCTGCATTCCTGGAATAAATTCTGCTTGGTCATAGTATATTATCCTAGTGTCAACTTGATGTATTGCCTTCCTAAGATTTTATTTAAGATTTTTTGCATTCCTATTCATTAGGGAAATTGGTCTATAATTTTCTTTCTCTGTTTTGACTCTTCCTGGCTTACTGGTGTCATAGAAGGAATTAGGAAGAGTTCTGTCTTCACTTAGTTTTTCAAAAGAGTTTATACAGAATTGGAACAAATTGTTGCTTAAATGTTTGGAACAATTCAATTGTGACTCCATCTGGCCCTGGAGATTTTTTTTTTTTAGGAAATTCATTGATGCTTTGTTGAATTTCTTTTTCTGAGATGGGGTGATTTAAGTATTTAAGTTCCTCTTCATTTAACCTAGGCAACATATATTTTTGTAAATATTCATCCATTTCACTAAGATTATCAATTTTATTGGCATACAACTGGGTAAAATAGTTATGACTTATTACTTTAATTTCCTCCTCATTGGTAGTGAGTTCACCTTTCTCACTTTTGATACTTATAGTTTGGTTTTCTTCTTTCTTTTTTTAAAATCAAATTAATTAAAGGTTTATCTCTTTTATTTCTTGTTTTTCATAAAATCAACTCTTGGTTTTATTTATTAATTCAATAGTTTTCTTGCTCTCAATTTTATTAATTTCTACTTTAACTTTTAGAATTTCTAATTTGGTAATACATTAGGGTATTTTTAATTTGTTCTTTGACTAATTTTTTAATTGAATGCTAATTTCATTGATTTCCTCTTTCTCTATTTTATTCATGTAAGCATTTAGAGATATAAGATATCCCTTAATAATTACTTTAGCTGTAGCTCATGAGTTTTGGTAAATTGTCTCATTATTCTTAATGTCTAGGATGAAATCACTAATTTTATCTATAAATTGTTGTTTGATCCACTCATTCTTTAAAATGAGATTATTTAGTTCCCAATTAATTTTAGATCTATCTCTCCATGGCCTTTTATTGTACATGGTTTTTTATTGCATTATGGTCTGAAAAGGAAATAGTCACTATTTCTGCCTTTCTGCAATTGGTTATGAGGTTTTTATGCACTTGTACATGGTCAATTTTTGTGTAGGTGTCATGTACTGCAGAAAAAAAGTTCAGTTTTCTCCAAAGGTCTATCATGTCTAGGTTTTCTAATATTCTATTTATCTCCTTACCTCCCTTCTTATTTATTTTATGGTTACATCTATCTAATTCTGAGAGAGGGAGGTTGAGGTCTCCCATCAGTAGAGTTTTTGATGTCTTTGTCTTCCTGTAACTCATTCAACATCTCCTCTAAGAATTTGGATGCTATGCCACTTGGTGCATGTACATTTAATATTGAAATTATTTTGTTGTCTATGGTACCTTTTAGGAGGATATAGTTTCCTTCCTTATCTCTTTTAAGGCTATGTATTTTTGCAGATGCTTTGTCTGAGATATGGATTGCTACCCCTGCATTTTTCACTTCAATTGATTCATAATATATTCAGCTCCAACCTTTTACCTTTACTCTATATGTATCTCTCTACTTCAAATGAGTTTCTTGTAAGTAGCATATTGTAATATTCTGGTTTTTAATCCAGTCTGCTATTTGCTTACATTTTAAGGGAAAATTCATCCCATTAACAGTCAAAGTTATAATTACTAACTCTTTTTTTCCCTTCATGCCATCTTCCCTCTGTTTGTATTTTTCCTTCCCCCTCTTATTCCCATTTCCCAGTATTTTGCTTCTGAATACCACTTCAGTGTGTTTGCAGCCTTCTATCCAACCCCCATCCCTTTATTTCCCCTCTCCCTTTTCCCCTTCTTCCTTCTCTTCCTTCTGTTAATTCATATTTTCCTCCTCCTCTCCCTTTCCCCTCTTAATATTTGAAAGGTATGATAAGTTTCTGAACTTAACTAAATATGTGTGCATTAAAACTTCTTTGAACCAAATCTGAGGAGGGTAAGATGCAAGCAGTTCTCACCTCTTCCCTTTTCCCCCTCTATTGCAATAGGTCCTTTTTGTATCTTTTTGTACATGTAATGTAGTTAACCCTCAGTCAGCACTGGGAGAGATTTGTTGCCCACAGTTGAGCCTGGGAGGGAAGTGGGGAGGGGTCTGTTACTATATTTATTCTGGGAAGAGTCACTTTCTCCCACAGGATTGGAGGGGGGAGGATTCTCACCTGGAAATACAGGGATTTCACTGAAAACATGAGGGCTCATGGTCCTGGTCTTCCAAACCAGCTGGACTGAACAAGTTGATGTCTAGCTCTTCCTGCTGCCATGCAAACAGCAAATGCTTCTGCTGCTATTCTAAAGTGAGTCCCCATGCCCCACACTGCTACCCCTGTGGTTTTACTCTGCTCTCTGTCCCACCCCCCCAGCTGATCCCTGCACCCTGGGACAGACCTTGCTGCATGATGTTCTCCTAGGTTATTTGGTGGGTTCTGTGGATCCCAATTCTGTTAAATGGCTTGATTCATGTTAGTTCTGAGGGAAAGTGAAGAAAGTTTAAGACAGTGACTCTCTGCCATCTTGACTGGAATTCTTTTATTTCCTTTTTTTTTCTGTTGGTATCCTTAGAATTTATTGAGGTGTATGGCATAACAAGATTTAATATATTCTTTTTTCTTTTGTTAATTTTTCCCTTGTTTCCTTCCTATCTTTCTCTTTCCTCTATCCTCCCTCCCTCCTTTCCCCCTTTATTTCCTTCTTTCCTCTCTCCTGTCCTCCTTTCCTTTCTTTTTTTGCTTTTTCTCTTTAGTCCTTCCTCCTTCCTTCCCCCACTGATATTCAGAAAGCTGGAGTGGCATATATATATATATATATATATATATATATAAATATATATATATATATACACATATATATTCCAGTATGCTATTTGCTTTCATTTTAATGAAGAATTCATCCCATTCACATTCAAAGTTATAATTACTAACTCTTTATGGCCCTCCATGCTATCTTCCCTCAGTTTGTATTTTTCCCTTTTTCCCTCTTTATCCCCATTTCCCAGCATTTTTCTTCTAAATACCACTGAATGGATTGCTGAAGTTAGTAGAAGGAAAAGAAATGTTCTTTGGTTTGCATTCAAAAGCAATGGATTACAACCCAGACAGGGATACATATTTAACTAGTTTACTTTGAAGCTGTGAGAAGCTGTAGCATAGACAGCAACTATATCCAGATAAAAACAAACAGGTTGATAGTCTAAAGCAGGTTGAGAGAAACCAAATTCCTCAAATATATTATTGAATTGGGGGGTATTTACCCTAAGCCTATGAAGATTTCCCTGGTAGAATATATGGATGAGAATAATTAGTTCCATTTTCCATGAAACTGACTCAAACAAGAAATGTGAAGTTCTTAGAGATTGGACACCAAAGTCATCCAAAACATCCTTGGCCAAAGCCAGTCCTCCTGACTTTTGTCAATAATTGTGGAAGAGAAAATGAGTCTAGTGATCATGGGTGACTCTACCTTACTGAAATTCAATTCTCAAGTCAAGACATCACCTATCATTCACTATTTACCCCAACATCATGATATCATCAGTCCTGGTAAAAAAATGAAAGATGAACAAAAATAAGAAGTCAGAAACATCTTTTAAACTTTGATCTCTTGATTCAGTTGACTTTCCACTATGAGGGACTACTCTCCAAGGATTAAAACTCCTTAGAGTATTTTTGTTTGTTTGTTTTTAATGAAAGCTATTTGTGAAGCAACTTTTGTTCATACTATCATAAATCTAGGACTAAGATGCGCTTTAGGTGCCATTATAGTCCAGTCTCCTTGTTTTTGACAGATGCAACAAATGAGATTGTAAAAAGGATCATCATCATTTGTAATATTATTGTTAGTTAGCATTTATCTAGTGTTTTAAAATTTGCAAAACACTTCACACATACTATCTTCTTTGATCCATCCATCAGGCCTGCAGGTAACTACTATTATTGCAAAATTGCAGTTGAAGAAACAAAACTGAAAGAGTCTAAGCTTTTTGTCCATTGTCACATGGCTAGCGAGTGTCTAAGGTAAGATTTGCAGCTCAGGTGTTATTGATACCAAGGACACTGCCTAGTTGCCTTATTTAATTAATGTGTCTAAAGTCACAGAGGTGACCACAGGAGAAGTAGAGCTTGGATTTGATCCCTGCTCCCATGGCTCCAAATCTAATACATTGACATCAGCACAGAAGTCCATATAAAGCTATAAATTCACCATGAAACTAAGGGGGGAACGTCACCTGAATCCACTTCATTTACAATGTAGTATTTAATGTTGAATTGTTAAATAATGTCTATCCAACTGAATTGGTTAACATAGCATCTGACACATAGGAGAACAGGTAGCCCTTATGGAAAATGGCAGAAGGGAAGGAGGCCATGTCTATTCCTTGTCCCTGAGTATTTTGCATTGCTGTAACTTAGATCCACATTCAATCAATGCAAGTGTTATTAAGTTAGGTGGCCAGTTGCTGCTGAATGGATTGCTGAAGCTCGTAGAAGGAAAAGAAATGTTCTTTGGTTTGCATTCAAAAGCAATGGATTACCACCCAGACAGGGTCATTAAAACATGTCCTAGAGAAAAAAAAAATACATTTGACATTAACATTAATCTTAGGGAGGGGGGAACAGATTAATTTGGCCTCAGGCATTGACTACTTATATTTGTGAAAATCAATGGAAACCACCCTTGTGTTAATGTCATATGGCAAATGAAAAAGGAAAAGGCAACAAAGAAAAATTACAAGGGCATCTTTTAGTGAGGAACTCCACTTGATTGTACCAAACCAAAATTGGGGCAGTATATTTGAAATTCCTTTTGTGATGTCTTGCTAAACAAAGGTATATTTTCTTTACTTGAAATAAAGACTGTGTAATCAAAAAATTGTTGTTTTAGTCATTTTAACTCATATTCAATTCTTTCTAACCCCGTCTGGGGATTTTTAGGCAAAGATAATGAAGTGAATTGCTATTTCCTTTTTCCAGCTAATTTTACAGATGAGGAAACTGAGGCAAACACAGCTAGTAAGTATCTGAAGTAAGGTCCTGAATTAAGACTCCAGAACTAGCATTCTAGGCATTGTATCATCCACCTATCCAATGGGGAGTAGAGAGGTGGATGCCCAGAGAGCCATAACAGAGCTGGGAAATTCATGCATATTAACTTCAGATACAAATATAATTTAATATAATTTAGTAATCCTAACGAATCCAATAAATATTTATTGACCAATTGTCAGTTATTTATTAAGAGCCTTCTATGTGTCCTTCACTGGAGATACTAGGAAACACAATGACACTCAGCGCATCCCAAGAGGAAATTGGTTGCTATGGGAAAAGAATAGTCTCTCTTAATACATGTCTTTGAGCAAAGGCTAGATAATTACTTTATCACTAAGGAAATGAAGTGTTTATAGGTCAGTTGAAAGTTGAAACACCTAAGTGGAAAGAGTTGAACCATCTAGGTGGAAGGAAGGGTGGGCTTAGAATCAGGAAGATCTGAGTTGAAATCTAGCCTCAGCCACTTCCTAGTTATGACTTCTTGGACAACTCACTTAACCCTCTTTTTTCTCAGTTTCCTCAAATGCAAAATGAGCGGGAAAAGAAAATGGCAAACAACTCCAGTATCTTTGCCAAGAAAACCTCAAATGGGGTCACAAAGAGTTAGACACAACTGAAATGATTAAATAACAAAAATTATTACCTATGAGATCTTTTTTTCCCTCCTGAAATATAGGGATTTTGTATCACTAAGTTTAAATGTGGGGAAGTTGCAAAGGAAAATTCCTACTCAGTGTAAAGAAAAACATAAAAATGATCCAAAAGGAAAACAGGCTCCTTCAGGATGGAGCAAATGTTCCTCTTCAAGTGTAGTTGGGAAGGTCCTTTTGATCAATTTTTCAGTATATTATAGGTGCTTTTTGGTTGTTGTTCAGATTGAGCTAGATGGCCTCTAGGTTTTTCGGATCTCTGAGATTTGGCTATTTTCAATGTGCAGTTGCCCAAGACTTTTCTAAAATATTTAGAAGGAAAGCAACAAAATGTAGGACATAGAAGGTGTGATAAGAACATGAAGCAAGTTCCAACATCCCAAAATTGTCCGATCTTGGCTCAGGGTCAAGCCTTGGGTTATCCCTTCCTTGGCAGTTTTCTAATGAGTTCTGGTCATAGTGCCTTTAAGTTCTGGTGAACTAAAGAAATGAAAAGACCTTTAGATTTTTCAGAAGTCCCAAGACAAAGTCAACCATTATACCTTGTTCTAGAGTAGATGAATTTCTACACAAAGTTGAAGAGTTAGGAGATGAAGTGTCATCTTCCAAAGCTATCTATCACACTAGAGCATCCTGGTGGAGTATCTTTTTTTTAATTCTGTAACTTAAGTAAACCTCTTTTTGCTTCCTTTTGAATAGTCTACCTGTGCTTCATTTCACCCCAGCCATGACTCACAAGGTCCTTACCTGGTTCAGGTCCTCCATTAACAGAGGACCAGTCTTGGAATGTGGAAGACTTGGATTCAAATATAGCCTCTGACCAGCATTTAAACTCTAAATGTCTGAGGTTACTCTTTAAAGTTAACATACAGGGGTGGCTAGGTGGCATAGTGGATAAAGCACCAGCCTTGGGGTCAGGAGTACCTGCATTCAAATCCGCTCTCAGACACTTAATAATTCCCTAGCTGTGTGGCCTTGGGCAAGCCACTTAACCCCATTTGCCTTGCAAAAACCTAAAACAAATAAAAAAATAAAGTTAACATACATAGAATAATCAGTTTATTATTCAGTTGGGGAATAAGCTCATAGGTCTGAGGAAGGCCTGGGATTCAACTGTTATTAGTAATTTCCTCTACCATTAGAAAGATGGTACTTTCATATTAACTTAACATCAAATAGAATTGCTGATCAATCTCTTCCAGTGGGCTACAGTACGACCAGGTACTGCTGAGATTAAAATGTAATTGATAAATAATTAGCAAAATACAACAAGGATAATATTAATGTGTGATTTTCTAGGTCAATGTGTAACCCATAGATTGTGGTAACCCCCATTACAACTTGAGTTTGACTCTGTGGGTCTAAAGCAATGAGAAATTGAGACTTGCCCAAGGTCACACAGACTCCATAAGACAGAGGGACTTGAAATGGCATCCCTTTGACTCTAAGACCTAGTCTTAATACACTGAGACATGCTGCCTCTCAAAGGTATAAACTCACTGCCCACCTCAAGCCTCTTCCCTCCCCTCACACATATACACACACACACACACACACACACACACATGCATATATGCACACACACATGCACACACACACACATTACTCAACTTGATAATAATTGCTGCAGGTTCAAAATAAACAAATGTGATGTCATTGAAAAATTTAAGGGAATGAGAAAGTCATCAAACAGGGATGGAATGATTCTATAACCAATTTTGGAAAGTTTGAACTTAACTAACAATTATTGTGAAGATTAATTAGGTTACCTGCTTGGAGACTTGGAAGATGTCAAAAATTGGGATGCTGAGTCTAACCAGGAGAGGTAGATAAGTGGTCAGTGTTAGGAGGCAGCCTAATGACTGGGCAAGCATTGGTGTTCACCAGAATGAAAAGACTTATCCTGTCAATGAGCCAGTACAAAGCAGCGGATATCAAGTGTCATTTGTAATTAAAATGATAGCCTAGGATGTTGTTTGAGGATCAAAATGCAGTAGCCAGCTCTTCAAAATAACTTAATAATAGATATCTGCCAGGGGATTAACTGAGTTTTCGGGACATTCTTTCAGAGAACAAAACGACAAGAATGAAATATTGCAGATGTGTGGATAGCAAAGACTTCCATGGAAACAAATTATCCACCGATAATCCAATTACCTGTTGCTTGCAGATCTCCAATCTGTTAATTATCTCCATCAATTTTGAATCAGCTTTCCGCCACTGAGATTCGTTCTGGGTCTGCTCAAGTCTATACTATTCAACACTTTTCTCTCCTTCCTTTTTTTTGGGGGGGGGGAAGGAGGGTGTGGGGGACTCTGGAAAATGACTTTTTATTTGTACAACTTCTATTTATTCAGTCTTCCATTGCTATTTAACTATTGAGAATTAGTATTATTTCTATCTAATATGAAAAACACAGCCACTCTCGGCTGCTGAATGTAGTGGCTGTTACTGAATATATTAAACCCAGAATGACATTGTTTATGGAATTCCATAACCATAGATAGTACTTTATAGAAGACATAAAAACATGATCCATCTCATGTCATGTTGGCATTCATTTCGATACTCGTTCATATCACCCCTGTCATTTTTCCACATCAGTAAAACATAATTACGCATTCATGATACAACACTAACATAGTGGAGAGAAAATGGAATGGGCTGAGTGGATGCCAGGGATGTTGGTACTGTGTGTATGTATATGATATGTTCATCTTCTTCCCTACCCCAACCTTCCAACTTCTCATCTTTTCAGTCTTTGCAATGACTTCCTAAGCTATCATCTTCCCAGTCATCATAGATAGCCAGCAAAATGTCGCTTAGGAACTTTCACAAAAATCTCTGTAGTAATCCAAGTAGCTTAACACAGCAGGTAGGAAACACCAATATTGCACAATTATTTTTGCATAATGCAGAACAGTTCATGTTACTTTTGGACAAAAAATGGAACAGATATGGCACAAGTTCAAGGGGGTAGATATTAGAAGTCATATTCTTTGTATTGCCCAGAATATATTCATAGTTCATGCTAAGCCATTCCCACCTATCCACCTTCCAATCATGTCTATGTGTTTATATGAAGGGAGATTGGAGTAAGGGGGTATAGGCTGAAACATAAATCCCAAATCTGTATGTTTATAAAATGGCTGATTGGAAAAAGGAGGTATAGACTGAAACAGAAATCCCAAAACATTCAATCATAGATATGTGGCTTGCAGGGACCTTAAAGATGATCTTAGCTCACTAGAAGCCAGATTTAAATCCAGATAGTACCTCTCTAACTATTTATAGGTCAGCAGTCTTATTTTGTAGGTGAGAAAACTAAAAAGTGACTAAATATAGACATCTTCAAGGCCATGCAGCATTAAAGCTATTTATTTGTTTAAAGAAAGAGTATTAATAAATGGGGCCATCAAGAAAAGGCTTTTATATGAGGAAAAACTTGACTAATTCTAGAACAGAACTAGAGTTTCTAAGAGGCAGAGGCAAGGAACGCAATTCTCGCTTGGAAGACAATCTTTTCAAAGGCATGGAGTCAGGGGTTGAAATGAGGAGGGGGGAGAGCAAATGGAGGGAAGAGGAATAAACATTATTAAATTAGATACTTGATATATTATACCTTGCAAAATCTGGTTTGGTTTGAGAATAGACTATATGATGACTAAAATAAAATAAGTTTAGAAATTTAAATTACAGGGGGCGGCTAGGTGGCATAGTGGATAAAGCACCGGCCTTGGAGTCAGGAGTACTTGGGTTCAAATCCGGTCTCAGACACTTAATAATTACCTAGCTGTGTGGCCTTGGGCAAGCCACTTAACCCCATTTGCCTTGTAAAAACCTAAAAAAAAAAGAAATTTAAATTACATCTAGACTATGAAACAGAATCATTTTTCAAATTAAGGAAGCAAGTCCAGTACAGAAAATTGTCTCATAAAGTGAGATATTAGTTTTTTTTTAATTTATTTATTTTTATGTATTTATGCACATGTACCCTCCCTTCCCACCCCCCTTCCTTTCAGTGGCAAAGAGTCAGGTTAGCATTCTACATACATATTTTGATAAACATGTTTACATATTAGTCATTTTTGGTATGAGGATTTAGGATTAAGGGAAAGAGATATATAAGAGATAATTTTTATAAAGTGTTCGTCACAATCTGAAGGATTGTTTTCTTTTTTTGTGTCTTTTGTTTTGTTTTGTTTTTCTTCCTCTGGATGGGGTTAAAATTCTCCATAACTGGTCTAATAGAGTTGTCCCAGTTCTCTGGACTACTGAGAGGAGCTGCTTTGAGGTTGTTCATTTCACAATGCTGTTGCAAACTGAGATCTTAGTGACAATTGAGTTGGAAAGTCTAAGACTCTTGACCTCAAGACAATTCTTTGTAGTATCGTGTCTGAATATGGCTAAAGAGAAGTGAAGACTGAACAGTAGTCTAAAAGGAAATTTGATATTCCCTTTCTTTTTTTATCCCACATTACTTACAAACTGATGAAACAACAAAAAATAATAAAAATAATGCCAGAGCTAGGCTTCTTATCACTCCACTCACCAACACTTATAATTTCCCTGCCTGCCCAAAATATCTTTAAATGGACACCAGTCACAATATGTTGTCATTTGCTGTCTTGGAGGACAGTGAATAGTTTGCTTTATATTTGTGCATTTTCAACTATTAAGGCTATCTGCTACATAATATGCACTTAATGAAGACAGTTTTTAATAATGATATTTTTCCTGTTACATATAAATACAATTTTCAACCTTTTTCTCACTTCTTCCTTTTCTTCTTTACTCCACAAGACAGCAAACAACCTAATATGGGTTAAATATGTACAATAATGTTAAAAATATTAATTGTCATGAAAGAAGTAAAAGAACAAAAGAGAAAAATCATGAGAGAAAAAACAAAAACTAATTAAAAATGAAAATAGCATTCTTCAATCTGCATTCAAAATGAATACATCCTTCTCTTACAGATCCATAGAGGTTTTTCTGGCATTTTCTATCACAGATCTTGTGAAACTGTCTTAGATCACTGTATTGTTGAGAAGAGGTAAATCTACTATAGTTGATTATCATACAATGTTGGTGTTTCTATATACAATGTTCTCCTGGTTCTGATCACTTCACTAAACATCAGTTCATGTAAGTCTTTCTAGGTTTTTCTGAAAATTCACCAAGCAGGTTTTTGGTCTTGGTTTTGGTTTTGGTATTTGATTTAGGAATAATTTGGGGCCCTCTTACCTTTCTGTCACTCTTCCACAAATGACTGCTTACATCTCAGTCTCCACTGTGATTGTCTAGAGGAACAAGCCTGGAGAATATTGACCAGGCTACTATCTTGTAGATACTAAAACCCCTACCTATTCAGTAGCCATAGAAGAACCAGAAATGAAACTTATTTAACCTATCAAATAACTCAATATCAGAATACAGTTTTATGAATGAAAATGATTTTTAAAATGATGACTTTTCATTTGCCTTTCTATTGGGTCTTTCCATCTTTACTTTAGCTGAGTTTTTCTTCCTATTAGAATATAATACCCTTGAGAGCAGGAACTATCTCATTGTCCTGTTTAATACAATATTTGACACATCAAATATACTTAATATATGCCTTTTTGTTTATTTAATTTATTCCTTTATTCTATATATTACTCTCATTTTCAGGAAAATATTCATTAGGAAATTCATTGATATTTTCTGCAATTCTTAAGTTAAGGATATGATAAGTTGTGGATGCTTCAATCATGTCTGACTCCTAATGACCCATTTGCTGTTTTCTTGGCAGAAATACTGGAGTGAAAATCATTTTACAATTGAAGAAACTAAGGCAAACAGGGTTATGTGACTTGCCCAGGGTCACAGAGCTAGTTAGTGCTGAGGTCAGATTTTTTTTTAGGTTTTTGTTTATTTTGCAAGGCAAAAGGGCTTAAGTGGCTTGCCCAAGGCCACACACCTAGATAATTATTAAGTGTCTGAGACCAGATTTGAACCCAGGTACTCCTGACTCCAGGGCCGGTGCTTTATCCACTACGCCACCTAGCTGCCCCATGAGGTCAGATTTGAACTCAGCAAGGTGAACTTTTCTGATTCCAGGCTCAGACCATCATAACTGTCTTTTCTATGATCAGCAGTAGAACTTATTTAATGTTGCTCTCTTTCTATGTTCCAGACAAATCAGCAAAGTAGTTATTCTTGGTATTAGAAACTCCATTGTCCCTCTGGGGCTTTTGTTATGGGACAAAATTTTATGGATGCAGTCTCTTTGCTCCCACCACCCTACTTTTTTGCAAGTCGTCCCTCCCTTGTAACATACATTCTCTTCTCACCTCCTTCTTTTAAAATTTAAGTGAGATCCAAACCAATAAAATCAACAAGCGCTTTTAAGGACCAAGTATTATACCAAGGCTACAAAGACAACACACTCCTTCTTTCAAAGAGTTCATTTTTCTAAAGTCTGGGACAACATATAAATTGCAGGTCTTCCCATTAAGATTAAGGAGAACTACGGTAGACTTCCTCCAAAAGGCAGGATTTTTAAGTGAGACTTCAAGGAAACCAAGAAATGAAAATTAAGTGAAAAAGAATTCCAGCCACATGGGACAGCAGTGAAAATGGAAAGAGAAGGCATGTAGACTGAGTCTTTTGACTGAAGAAGACTGAAGAATCCTTAGTTTGCTTTAAAGAACACTTTAGTTATTACCTCCCATAGGACACCTTTCATTATTGTTTGTCATTTGAATTTTCTCCTTTCAAAATTACAGTACATTTCAATATCTATGATGTAAATTTTAATTATATTATTTAAAATTATATAATTCATATTATATTATATTATATTGCATTATATGATGATATGATAGGATATAAAGAGAGTAACTACACTAGGTCCTACCTTGTGTGTCCACATTCACATCTACTCAAAAACTCAGCTCATAAGTCCCCACTGCTTCTTCTTTTGCTTCTTTTCTAATTAGGGGACAAATAGATCAAATCAAAGGAAACTAAGAAAATTTTCAATAGTATACTCCCACCATATAACCTGGTCACCCTCAAAAAATACACATGCCATCCAAGGATAGACTGAACATGCACAACGATCATCCACATGGGGTGAATAGATAGAGAAGGACAACTCATGTTCCTGAGGCTATAAGATCTCAAACCATCCTTGGTATGACAATTTTATTCACGACTAATTCCAACTTATGCCAGAATCCATCAAGATATTGTAAGAACCAAGGTAGAATTGAATAGATAGATAGATAGATAGATAGATAGATAGATAGATAGATAGATAGATATGAAGGTTTTGCAATTTATGTGGAAACAGGTAGAAAGATAAAGAACCATGAGGGCAGGGAGCACCATCAGAGAAACTCAAAAACATCTGCAGCAAAATTTGATTTTTATGATATTCTTGCCACCAAAGAATTTCAGGAAGAGTTGAAGGAGCAATCCAGTAGGAGGAATAAAGTATTCTCACTATAGGAGTAGGATCTGGAATTTGTTTTGATATCATTGGTCTCCTTAAGATGCCATCATCACCTCCCTTGCTGGGTTAGGTGGCTCAATTTTGGACCTTTTCTGCTTATTGGGTAGAGCTACTTCTCTACTACCTGCTATTCTTATCATGTTGGAGAAAGGATAGACCCTAAATTTAGCATCTACTGAGTTATCCAGGTCTATATCTTTGTCTATTAGTCCTTTCAGCAAAACCATTCCCCAGTTTCTTGAATCCACACATATATTTAGACATACTGTTTCAAGGCGTCCCTTCTCTAGAGGTAGATGGCAGTAAACAGCAAGACAGCTGACAAGCTATAGAGGTTGGTTGTAAAAGGCAAGGCTAATCTTGCCCACCCAAATCATCAGCTTTCCCAGTCTTCTGAACTGAAGAGCTTTCTTCCCACAAGATTCCCTTTCAATAATGGTTGCGTAGTCTCTCTTCAGTGAGTCAACTGGTGTTGCATTCACTCTAATTAAAACAGTTGTTCTTTTTTACCCATTACTCCAGATTCTTCCTTTGTTTCTTGTGTGTCTGCAACTGTCTCCTTCCTCTTGGGTGTCTTCAGGACCATGTTGCCTCAATGGGAGTAGTAAAGTAAATCCCATTTCCCTTAAAATAAAAAAAAAACAAAATTTGCATCTTCCACACACACAGACATCATTGATAGAAAATGACCAGTTATGCCAGTTACCAAAAAGTTCTGATAACTCAGTCTCCTGCTTAATACTGTTAAAGACTGCACACCATTAATATGCAAATTAGCTCTCATTACCTCAAATTTTGCTTCTCTTTCACCATGGTGGTCATTTTTTTTCTCTTGAAGGAGCTTCTTTCTTTGAATACTTTCCTTAGAGAGTGTGTTTTCTTTCTAACCCTTTCAGAACAATTCATATTAATGCTCAAGGACTGTCAGGATGCTTTTCTTCAGGTTTGCTAGGGTTAGGTCCCCTTTTAATAAATAAACTCTTCTTATTAAGAAGGGCGGGCGACCAAAATACCAATAACAGACATGCTGGGTTCAGGGAAGACTAAAATGATTCCTTATGATTTGGGCATGCTGTTTTCCTTAGTGATCCAAAACAGAGTGTACTTGTTTGGTCTTTTAGTTAGATTTATATGAAAGCTAAGTAAAGGTGCACAAAAAAATAGGGATTCGATGTGACTGTAATAGAGGCTTATTGTAAATCGGCATTATTCTGATCCAGAAAAAGAAAATAAAGTGTCCTACTCTCTCTCTCTCTCTCTCTCTCTCTCTCTCTCTCTCTCTCTCTCACACACACACACACACACACACACACACACATACACACACACACATACATACACACATACAAATACACAAATAAATACACATATGCACACACACATACACAAAGACAACAAATTCTCTCCCTCCCTCTCTGTCTCTCTCTGTCTCTGTCTCTCTGCCTCTGCCTGTCTTATATGTCTCTCTCTCTCTCTCTCTCTCACACACACACACACACACATACACACAATTGCACATACACACACATTACACACCACACACACACACACACAAAGACAACAAACTCTCTCTCCCTCTCTCTCTCTGTTTCTCTCTCTGTCTCTCTAGCTCAGTCTGTCTGTCTGTCTGTCTGTCTGTCTGTCTCTCTCTCTCTCTCTCACACACACACACACAGACAAATACACAAACATCTACACACAAAGACAACAAACTCTCCCTCTCTCTCCTTCCCTATTCTCTCTCCCTACCTCCCTTCTTCTCTCTCTCTCTCTCTCTCTCTCTCTCTCTCTCTCTCTCTCTCTCTCTCTCTCTCCTATTCAGATAGACCTTTTAAAATAGAATGAAATCAACCACAATGGATAATCTTTTTCTTTCTTCCAGTTTCTCAGGAATGAACAAGAGGATATATATAAAAATGGCATTGAGAACATCAACATTCTTTTCCTTTACTAAAACCCTGAGATTCAGTGTGATATTTCACACTGGCTGAAGTGGCAGTACTTTATCTGAGAGATTATTTCTTGTTCTAAACTGTCATTTGGTATATTCACTCCAGTCTCTCCCTCCTTAATATTTTTATTTTAGTATAGAGATCACACTTAACTTTATCTTTCTGTTACAATGATTAACACTTGTCTTTTTTTAGATATTCAAGTGAATGATGTAAATATCAGATTGCTTCATTTCAATTAGATTTACATCATTTTAGAATCATATAAAAAAGGAGTTATGGCTTGAGGGAGGAGTTTACATTTTACAAAGAAGAAAATAGAGAGCCAGAAAGGAAAAAAGGGACTTACTTAAGGCCATATAATTAACTAGAGGAAAAGTCAGCTTTAGAAATTCAATTCAATCTCATTCAATCCAATAAGTATTTTATGTTCATTCTAGGTGCAATGTGTCCTATGCTAGCTGTTGGGATAGAAAAAAAAGAACAGACTTTGCTCTCACGAGACTTACAGTTTTATGGGAGTATTAAACTATGTTAGAAGCTACAAAAAGGTAGAGAACAAAGAGGCAAAAGGAGTAATTGGATTTGGTGATAAGGATCTTGCCTATAGATTTTCATCAGAGTGGGGATTCTTATCAGAAACCAAATTCCAAAGGGAAGAAAGGAAAAATATGGTACTTACATATCTAATGACCTGTGGTGGCCTATAGACAATGGAAATGAATTTTATTTATTTTGTTTTGTTTTAGTTTAGGCAACCTGATTAAATTTGTAGACTTCGAAGAAGTGGTAAAGGGGGGGGGGGGAGATTGAACATACCTGATAGATGAAATAGTTAATGAAATAAAGTGATGTAAGAACTTAAAAGGGGGTGAAATTGAGAATAGAGTTGGAAAGATCCATCTTGGCAAAAAGAAAGATCAGTCTTTTCCTTGAGTCCTGAATGAAAAACTTTTCGAGCATGACTTTAGGCCAAGCTGCTTATTCTTCCTGAGTCTCCTTTTCCCTATCCACAAAGTGTGTATCTAAAATGGGAAGCAGGAGTGGATTTATGCTAGAAGACCTCTAAGGCACTTGTTGATGTAAATCTCTGCTATTAAGATAAAAAAGGTGAAACTAATTTGATATTTCTTGGAACAAAAGGAAGAGAGAAGAGGCAGCTCCTTTTGGAAGACTTCAATTTTCTGAGAGCAACACCACTTCACATGCACTTCCTTATTAGTTGGCTGCTATTTCAAGGTTCAAGGAAGTGCTATGGCCATCCATGCCTAAAAGTGTAGCTCACTAGCTTTTACTAGTACTCATTCAATTAATAGTCATCCTATAGATACAATCAGCTAAAATCAGGGGATTTTACTAAAACTTAATAGCAAAAACAGTAACCACAAAACATTCTCTCCATAAATTTGGGGCATACCTTTGACCGGTCATCTCACGAGAGTGAGGGGAATAGATCTTGAGGAAGTAAAAGTTTGAATATTTTTTCCCTAGCTATTTCCCTAATTTATATTATTTGATTTAGTTTTAGAAAATATTTAAGAAAGAAGGAAAAACAATTCTGGGTTGATTTTTTTCCCCCATCAGTGAGAAAGAACAGATCTCATGGTCTGAAATTAGTATGTGCACAATAGGGTGATGGTACTGAATAGGCAAATTAGAAACTTTGCAGGTTTTTTTATCTTAGTTTTAGAAACTAATATTTTGATTGAAGTGAATTCAGAAAATATCAAATATATTCACATGGAGCATCAACTTAAATTAGAGCACATATATTTTATTGTCTACCATTTGAGATTACCTATGACTCTAGTTCTTTCCATTAGTGAATGATCATTTCTTTAAAAAGTAATGCAACTATTCAAAGTCCAGAGCCAATAAATTAGGAAGCTAGATGGAACATGGGACATAGCACTGGATCTTGAATTAGGTAGGGTTGAGTTGTGACCTATGGCAAGTCACTTGACTTATACCTCTTTCAGTTTCCTCATCTAGAAAAATGGAGATCCCAGGGTTCTGGTGAGATTGAAATGAGGTAATATTTGTAAAGCATTTTTGCATGCTTCAAAGAAATAGGCAAATGCTAGCTATTACTCACATCATCATCATTGTCATTGACTCTGATTAAAGTTATGTATTTGCTTATTCATTTGAAGAATAATTTCTGCATTGTTTTAGGAGCATCAAAGGATAATCCTAAGTACTTAGAATGCAGCTTCCCTTTGGGAGTATCATCTATTTTCAATATTACTAGACTATTGATTTTAATATGGCTTCATGAATTATCCTCTAAGGAATGTAGTGATCCTTTTAAAAAGAGGTTAATCATGCATTTCATTCTGGTTGAAAATCTCCTTTCAAAAAATGAAGCTTACCTTCTTAGGCCATGAATATGAGTACAACAAATATCCCTGGAATGCATCTCTCCTTCCTACAATCTGACAGTTCTGAGGCTCCTATAGGGTCACTGGTCCTACGTTGTAGCTAGTTCTTGACTTTCCTATTCACTTCATTTATTTTATTTTATTTCATTTCATTTCTTTCATTTTATTTTATTTTAGGGTTTTTTGCCAGGCAAATGGGGTTAAGTGGCTTGCCCAAGGCCACATAGCTAGGTAATTATTAAGTGTCTGAGGCTGGATTTGAACTCAGATACTCCTGACTCCAAGGCTGGTGCTCTATCCACTGTGCCACCTAGCTTCTTCCCATTCAATTCTTTTAAAAAAAATAAACCTTTAATTAAACAGGAAAACCTAAAATGGCATTGGATAATTTAGGTTAAAAAATGAGACAGGTGAGTCTAAGTGAGAGATGTGGGTCAATGAGACCACAGGATCATTGGGGATATATACAAAGCTATATTTCTCAAAATCCCTTGACTTTCTTTATCTCTTAACTCTCAGTCTCCAGATCTAATTTACGATTACATTCCATTCATTTCAGGGAGATTGAGAGCAGAGGTTTTTAGACTGGAGTAAGACTGAACAGTTTTCACTCATGCCTCTAAACAATAACCTTTGGGATATGGAATGGTATACCAGTTTTAAACCATAGTTTTTCTTCTTGTGGTTCTCAATTGCTTGATGAACCAATTTTGTTTCAAATATGATTCTTCCACTTCTCTTAAGGTTTCATGGAATGAGTAGAATAACTATTAGAGGGGGAGAGGTTTTAACAAATCAACATACTTATAGTTTTTGTCACATGTCATTAATGTAGCTGTTTTATTTTAATAAATACATGGCCATTTAAAAATTCAATTATTTGAGTCTTTGAATGAAATTGCTTGGTCAAAAGTCAAGAATTTGTCTAGTGAAAAGAGAAGGCTAAAATACCAAGATGAGAGATGATTCTTTTTTTAATAACATAAGTACCTTCTATCTCTACCTGTCTGTCTGTCTGTGTATTTAATCCAGGCACTGAGTCGAGGTGGAAGGAATCAATTAGAAAGTAGAGCTCCTTCTGGTAAGAAGAGAAAAGTCACAGCTTCTAGTAAACTGGAGTAAATCTAATAAATATCCTCTGGGGGAAAAACATTTGATTGGTAGTAGCACCCCTGATAGCCAGATTATAAATTATACTCCATTGAAGAGGTAGTAAATTAATTGATTGGCTACATGACTGTTATGACTTCTTTTCTGGGGGTTTTAGGAAGCAGGTCAAAGATGGCTTAGTAGTGATTCTGTGGCATATATATTAAACATATATGAAGGCCATATACCAAATGTTAAAGTTTTAAAAAATTATTAAATTTTTAACTTTTCTGTCTTCTTCCAATGATCAAATTAACCAGATAATTTAATTAATTATTCAGTTAATGTTTGTAAGTTTAGTGGATACTGTGTACATAGAAATACGCTCATCACTGGAAGAGATATAAAATTATATAAGATATAGTCCTTGACTTTCAGGAGCTTACAGCCTAGTAATGATGTTTTCCCTAGATGTGATATATCACTCTACATATTAGGACTATTATTAGTCAATGAGTTTGTTGAATCGATGAATGAATAAATAAGAACAGCATCTTATGAGCTAAAAGGGGTATAAGAATGGTCAGAAAGTTGATCGGTGAGCATTTATTAAACACTTCCTTAGTCCAAGCTACTGTATTCAACACTGGGGTTACCAAGAATAGCAGAAACAAAGAGAATCCCTACCCTTGATGAAATTATATTCAATTGGAGAGAGACCCACATAAAAGGGAGTTAAAAGGAGAGGCTGGTACTCATATAGGAGCATGGTATCAGAGTCCAGAGAGTCAGAAACTGAGAGAAAACTGAGAGAACTGAGGCCTTCTTCGAAATGAGAGTTTTAAGAAAAACTCATAAATAGAAGAAAAGAGCTGCAGGAGAAGAGGGAAGTTCCAGAGTGAAAAGATTGCAGAGAAGGAGAGACACTTCAGGATGGGGAGGCAGCTAACACATCATAATGAAATTTAGAGTATCAGAAGCAGAGATAGAAGAGAAATGTAGGTTGATTACCTGGGATTATCTTCAAAATGGGGACTCCAGAATAACTCCTGTAAGCTGAAACCAGTTTATACTAACTTATGAGAGTTAAAGTTAAATTTCAGTGTGAACATTTATGCATTAGTAATTGGCAACTACTTATAAAGCAGAGCTTTAATTGTATTTTGTTAATTGTCTGGACTTAGAACAGTACAAATAATTAATATTAAATTTAAAAGCATATTGCACATTTTTTGTTTTTTTTTCTTATTCAGAGTGAGTGGTTCAACAACTCACCAATGAGAGAAGGCAGTTTCAAGGGCAGGCTGATCCAAACCTTTCATATTTAAGATGAAGAAAATCGAGCTAGGGACATTAATAAATCAATGAAACCTCAGAAAAAATAGGACCTGAGTTGAATAGGGCAAGATTTGGATACATAAATTAGAGGGTTAAATAATAATAAAGCAAGCATTTATATAACACTTTGAAGTTTAGAAAAACATTATATTCATTGTATAATTTTTATTTTCACAATAATTCCTTGAGGTAAGCATCTGATGAAATTTTTTCAGGCTGGAAAGACTTGGGTTCTTTGTTCTTTATTTTATTTTTCCTTGGTTACATGTAAAAACAAGTTTTAATACTCATTTTTAAAACTTTGAATTATGAATTCTCTCCCTTCTTCCCACACTACTCCCCTTCTTTAAAACTGCAAGTTATTTGATATAAGTTAATAATGTGTAGTCATGCAAAACATTACCATACTAATCATGTTGTAAAAGCAAACAAAGCCCCTTGCCCTTCCCAAACCTTTATCTCTGTCTTGGGGATGGAGAGTAATTTTTATAATAAATCAATATAATATTGCTATTACTTTGTATATAGTGCTTTTCCCATTGCACCTGCTCATGTAGATTTTTTCAGATTTAATAGAGAGTGTCTGGTTCTTTATTTCCTATAGTAGAAAAGTATCGATCCATAATCATTTACCACAATTTGTTCAACTATTTCCCAATTTTTCCAATTTCCAATACCTTGACACCAGAAAAGAACTACTATAAGCATTCTTTCATGTGTGTGTGTGTGTGTTCTTTTCCCTTCCTATTTTTCAGCTCTTCTGGAATATAAATCTGGTGAAGCCATTGATAGGTCAAAGGGTAGATAGGCATGGCTTTATAGTACTTTAGGCATAGTTTCAAATTATTCTACCTAATTGTTGAATCATTTCACAACTCCTCTATCAGTGCATTAATGTCTTCATCCCCACCAATATTTGTCATTTTCTCTTCCAACAGGTATAAGGTGATATCTCATATTTTTTTAAATTTCATTTCTCCAATCAAAGTGAATTAGATCGTTTTTTAAAATATGGCCATAGATAGTATTGATAACCTCAACTGAAAACTTCATAACTTCTGATTATTTATCATTTGGGGAATGACTCTTCTTTTTTATAAATTTGACTCAGTTCTCTTTGAGAAATAAAGTCTTTATCAGAGAAGCTTGTTTCACTATGTTTTCCCCAGAGTTATGACAAATTGTATTTCCCTCCATCCTATTCCCTCTACCTCCATTTGTTCTATTCCTTCTTTCCTTTCACGTATTTCTTTAGCAAAACTGTTTTGCATCTGACTACCTCCTCCCACAGTCTTCCCTGCTTCTATCACCTTTCCCCTTTTCTCCCATTCTCGTTCCTTCCTCCTTTCCTCTAGGGTCAGATAGATTGCTATACCCAATTGAGTGTGTAGTTATTTCTTCTCTGAGCCAATTTCAATGATAGTAAGACTCAGTCTCTTCCCCTCAATTACCCCTCTCCCACTCCACTGCAAAAGATTTTCTTGAGAAAAATCATCCAAAGTCCCAAAACTCAAAGAACAATGAGTTTGGGGACTTTGAGTGATTTTCTCAAGATTAGTACAGTAGTGCAGGACTATCACAAGAAATTGGAAGAGTCTTGATCATCCATGTAAGACAACACAGAGTTTCTTGAGTCCTGTAGGAATGGTTAAGTTGATTGTAAAGGACGGGTGATATTTTTGCTTGGATACAGAACAAGATTTACTGATTCACTTCCCTTAAAATAAGCAAGGTCAGTAAAAACATAAAATCTTGTCAGGATTCCAGTTTGCTTTGTTCTCACTGATCCCCAGACCAGAACCATCCTCTGAAAAGAATTTTTACAAATTAAGTTATTATTTATTATTAAATTTATTATACATTTCATATTGAGCAATATGAAAAACATCATAATTTCCTTTTAACAGATTCCATACCTGTACCTAATAATAGAGGTATGTCCACCTCTACCTATTGCTGAGAACCAACCCACTCAAGTGTGCTAATACTCATTCCAAGAAGCATGGCCACAAAGCCAAGATAAGCATTATTAGTCTCATAGATCCATAAGGAAGACAAATCAAAACCTCCTCAACATCCCAAATCTTATAGGGCTTTTGTCCTTTGGCAGTGATACTGATGAACTGTTAGTAGAGGAGGAAAAGTATTCTGAAAACTATAATTTACAAATGTTCATTATAGATATTCAACTTCAAATCTTTGTTGTTGTTTGCCACTCTACTAAAAGAACTAAACTCCCCCCCCACACACACACACACTAATGATTTTGATGTAAATAAAATCAGACCAAGATGGAAATTTTCGTAAATAAGAAGGTTTCAGGTTGTTCTTTAAAAAAAATTGAATTAGGGTGGCAAGGTGGTACAGTGGATAAAGCACTGGCCTTGGAGTCAGGAGTACCTGGGTTCAAGTCTGGTCTCAGACACAGTAATTACCTAGCTGTGTGGCCTTGGGCAAGCTACTTAACCCCATTTGCCTTTCAAAAACCTAAAAATAGTTGAATTAGTTGGCATATTGGATTTCATGAGGTATTGAAAAGTAACAAGAAAATTAGTTTCATGGGACATTCAATCTTCTCACTTGGTAGTGTTTAACTATGAGATTAAAGCATAAAGAATATTTTGAAGTGTTCCTTTTTTAATCATGGCTTAATATCAGTATATGGACATCAGATTGAGAAAACTCCCTTCATTAATTCAGACGCAACTTTACTAGGTAATTTATAACCTTAGCAAGTTGAATGGGGCATCTCAGTCATGGTGCTCATACATAATAAAGGTGGAATTTGTCTTCTTTTTTTAATGTATATTTTATTTTCCCCCAATTATATGCTAATATTTTTAAGTTATAAATTCCAAAATCTTTCTCTCTTTCCCTCTTTCCTCCCTCTTCTCTAAGATAGTAAGCAATCTGATATGTTATTCATAAGCAATAATATAAAACATTTCCATCTTAGTCATTTTGCACAAGAAGATGGATTTTGAAAAAGAATGAAAGAAAGAATAAAGTAGCATAATTTAGGCTATGTTCAAACAATATCAATTCTTTCTTTGGAAGTGGGTAATACGTTCCATCATTTTCCCTTTGAGATTGCCTTAGATCTTTGGATTCCTGAAAATAATAGTCAATCATAGTTTACATTGCAACATGGTTGTTACTGTATACAACCTTCTGCTTCTGCTAACTTCATTTTGCAAAAGTTCATGTAAGCTTTGAACAGAGGATTACTTTACAAAACACCAAAATCTTTTTCTTTTTGCTATGATACCATGTATATATAAAATTAGTTGTCAATTATATGCCAACACCCATTGTATATTAATGAAGGAGTAAAATTTTATGAAGACCTTGATAAGGTCTCCTGAATAATAAAAATTATCTCTATTCTTGCTGATCAATTCAAATTTTTCTTTTGGAAAATATTTTCAGATTAAGAAATTAAGGAGACCAAAGGTTTTCTGAAAGAAAACATTGAAAAATACGAGTTGATTGTATCTTGATAGGATAAAATAGTTTAAAATACCTAGCCATTATTTCACAATCAGTTCAACATGCTTATATCATTTGATTGATTAGAGCCTAGGTCAAGCTATGTACTAAATCAGAAAATGATAAAGATTAGCAGTTCTTTTATTCCAAAGATTGGCCTATTTGGCAAATATGCCTATGATCCTGATAAGGTCAAAGATGGACAGAAAAGTTTATATATACATATATATATATATACACATATGTGCATATTTCTATATTTGTGTGTGCATGTATGTATAATACATAGACTATATATCATATATGATGTTTACATATATTCACAGTACTATTTTCTATGATGGTAAAGAACTAGAAATTAAATGAGTACATATTGATTGGAAATTGTTTAAATGGATTTTGGTACTTGAATGCCATAGATTATTATTGCTTTGTAAGTTAGAAAAGTGTCAGAGAAATCTGGGAAGACAAATGAATTGATGTAGACCAAAGTAAGAAAATCAGGAAGCTAATATATAGAGTAGCAAAATGAAGTAAAGAAAAAGAATAACAAATAGAAACTGAAAAATATATAAATTAAGAATCTAAACTGATCCTAGAGAAGAGCTAAGAAAATGTACTTCTCTCCTTTTTGGAATATACCATTTGTCAGCAATTCACTGTGTCTATTGTTTTGCTGAACTGTGAGTGTGTACAAACAAATATTTTGAGAAGATATATTCTGAGGGGAAAAAAATGAACTGGTGAATACAATTAGTGAGAGAAGCCCTTAATATTGATACCAATCTTAATACCCTTCTAAGTTCTGGGAATACATAGGAGAAAATGTTCTAGAATAAACAATCCACTCCTTTTAGAAACAATTATTTCCACAAAGACCAAACAAATACAATAAATTGAAGAAAATTTCAAAAGCCACAAAATTACAGAAGAGAAAATGAATGAGTTGTTGATTATTTCTATAAAAGTTGTCTCAATGGAGTCTTTATGTCCGTGTTACTGAAACCTCCCACTGTCCAGAAGTAAGATTTGAGATTTTAAAGATTTTATACAACATCTCCAAGTCTAAAGAGCCTCAAGGATGAGGAAAGTGAAATAAAGGAACCAGGTCTGGCCCAACAGACTGGCAGGCTTCCCACTATCTCAAAGGAGCTGTCATTTCTAAAGAGCACGTTGGAAATCATTGCTTTCATTTCCATTGATGATTACATGGGCAGGAATTGTTGGGTTTTTTGTCTTTTTTTTTCTTTTTACGTGTGTATTTTAAAAAATACCTTCAAAAGCACTTCTAAACTAACTCTAAATGAAAGCCATTAATATTGGTAGGTGGTCCAATTAGAGTCACTTATAAAACGTTTGACTTGTCATGGACTAAAAACCTGTCTCTAATGCTTACCGTGAGAATGTTTGAAATGTGATAAGTCTTCTCTATCTCTCTACCTTCTACATTTCTGAAGCTAATGGGGGAATTAGATAAAGAAACTAATTCATATTAGAATCTTTAAAAAAAAAGACCATGAAGTCCCCTAAATAATAATTTGAAGTTAGGATGATCTTAGGCTTGAATTTCGCATTATATACTTTATAGTTGAGTGATCATGGTTAAACTGCTTTATTTTCATAAACCTCAGTTTCCTAATTTGTAAAACGTGAGTGATAATAACAATACCTATCACACAAGCTTTGTCAATATGCAAATATGATAATATTGCATTGCAAAACATTATGACAATATACACTCCAGCTACTAATATTTTTGTTTAGTTTTTTTGCAAGGCAAATGGGGTTAAGTGGCTTGCCCAAGGCCACACAGCTAGGTCATTATTAAGTGTCTGAGACTAGATTTGAACCCAGGTACTCCTAACTCCAAGGCCGGTGCTTTATCCACTACACCACCTAGCCGCCCCAGCTACTAATATTTTTAAAAAACTCTCCATTTAATTTGGCAGAAATGGATAGTGGAAAAAAGGGTTGAGCCTGGAGTCAAGAAGACCTGAGTTTAAATCCAACCTCAGATGCAAGCTGTGTGACCCTAGGCAAGTTATTTAACTTCGGTTTGCCTTAATCCACTGGAAAGGAAAATGATAGACTACTCCAGTGTCTTTGCCAAGAAAACCCCAAACAGAGTCAAAGAGTCAGGTAAAACTGAATGACTGAAGAACAATTAATTTCTTCCAAGATCTCACAAGGCAAAATAAAGGACCATTCTGTGGACCACAGCTTGATTCTTTGGGCTATAAAAAGACTTGTCCTTATCCTTTGTTCTCCTAACTTGCCCTGTATCTTTGCAAACATGTCCAAATCCATTTAACACATTCTGAAGACAGTATAGGAACAAATTTATTGTTTAACACCTATAATGAGTCATAAGATCATTTATTTAGAATAAGAAGTGATCTAGGAGGCTTCGATTTAATAGCAAAGGTAAACTAAGAATGACCAGCTACAAGTGTTAACTGCTAGTCCTCAGCTTAAAATCTTTATCTAATGACTAGTAATTTGTCATTCTACCAAAGGAATCGAACAACACCTACACTAGCACTTTTAATTTCAATAAAAGAAGACGTAAAAAGTTGTTGTTCAGTTGTTTCTGGTTCTCCATGGAGTCATTTGATATTTCATGGCAAAGATCCTTCAGTCCTTTGCCATTTCCTTCTCTAGCTCATTTTACAGATGAGAAACTAAGACAAATAGTGTTAAGTGACTTACCCAGGGTCATATAGCTAGCAAGTGTCTGAGGCCATAGTAGAATTCGGGACCAATGTTCTATTTACTGTATTACCTAGTTGCCCTATAAAGATTTTTAAAGAATTTTCCTTAAATAAGGAAACAAGTTGTAGATTATCTTTAAAAAAATAAAGGTCAGAGAGATTGTGGCATGTCCAAAGGCACACTGATACAAAATGGTAGAACTGGGTTTTGAATGTGAATTTGAATTGTTTGTTCTGTTTATTTTGCCATAATTTGTTCCCAGCTTATTACAAGTTGGAATAGGCTATTCTTTTCATAACATTTTCTGTGAATTAATTCACAGTCATCACTTATTGAGTCAATAAAATGACATTCCTGTAGACCCAGACAATAGCCATCAGCTTTGTATAGAACTTTACAAATTATTTTGCCTATCTTCCTTCTTGATTATCTCAGAGGTACCATTTTGATATTTCCCAGAGAGGTGGTTGAACAGATGTGGTCCTTGAGGAAACTGAAATTCAGGGACAATTTGGCTTCCCAGGAACATCGTTTGAGAATGGAAGTAACCTTCAATGCCCAATATTTCTACCCATTCATTTCAGTCAGTCGACTCAACTGTTTATTAATATATACTATATGCTAAATAAACACTGTGATAAATGCTGAGAATACAAATCCAGTTATTCCTCCCACATTATGAGTCTTAGGAGCAAGACTGTGCAATCTGAAAATTCTGTGTAAAAATGCTGGCCCTCTCTCGTACCAGAGAAAATGTCTGAATTATTAAAACATAAAATATGTTGATACAGAACTAGAAATATGCTTTATGCATTTCTGAGTTTCTGTATCTTCTGCTTCCCTTTGAATGTAATCTGCAGCTTCTGAAACACTCTCAAAAAATCCCTATTTAATGCCTTATGTAACTTGCCATATGTCAAAACTACAATGAGGAAAGTCACCATGTGGAATGGATAAATATACAAGCAAAACGTAGACCCTGCTTTCAAGGCACTTGCATTCTAAAGCAAAGATAACACTGAAAAAGAAGGTAGAACATGAATAGAGAAGAGGAAGAAGTAGTACTCAGAGCCAAGGTATGATTATTAAGCCCTTAGGAGTTTAGCCTAGTGGGGAAAGATGAAATGCCACTCCTCAAAAGTTTCTGCAAAGACCCCTAAGATGAAAAAATGCAAATTTAAAGATTTGAATTTGATTCACTTGAAATATCAAGCCTGTAGAATTAGAGCAGGTGAAAAATCTTAGATCAATTCTAACCTCTTCATTTTACTCCTGAGGAAACAGGTTCAACAAGTAAAGAGACTTATCTAGAATCAAAAAATTTGTAAGCCTTGGAGGTAGGTTTTGAGCCAAAATTTTCTAATTCTAAAGCAAAGACTCTTTTTTCCCCAAATTCCATGTAAAGATTGTTGTCAGCATTCAATTGCTGACACAATTCAATTTTCTGTGAGATTTTTGAGTTAAACATTTGTCTCTCTCCCTCCCTCCCTGATGTCCCCTTGACTGATATAGATTTTGTTTGCATATGTGTGTATGCATGTATACATATATATACATATATATTTATAACATTGTTTAATATATTTCTGTATTAGTCATATTGTGAAAGAAGAATGAGGAACAAAAGGGAAAATATGATAAGGAAAAAAATAAAACAAATTTTTAAAAATGAAATTAATATACTTGTTTTACATTCAGACTTCATAGTTCTTTCTCTGAGTGTGGATGCTATTTTCTATCACAAGTCTTTTGGAATTGTCTTTGAACATTGCACTACTGAAAAGTTAACCATTGATCATCACAGAATGTTGCTGCTATCAGTTCAAGTAAATCTTTCAGGTTTTTCTGAAATCCACCATTCATGATTCCTACAAAACGATAGCATTCCATGGCATTTGTTCACTCATTCCTCAATTGATGATCATTCATTTACTTTCTAACTCTTTGTCACTGCAAAAAAGCTACTATAGATATTTTTGTGCATGTGGGTGGTTTTCCTTTTATATAATTTCTTTAATATATAGACCTATTATTGGTATTACTGGATCAAAGGATATACCCTTTGATCATAGTTCCAAATTACTCTCCAGAATGAGTTCGAAACTCTACCAACATTGTCTCAGTGTCCCAGTTTTTTGACATCTTCTCCAATATTGGACATTTTCCTTTATTGCAATAGTGACCAATCTGATGGATATGAGGTAATATTTCAGAGTTGGTTTTATTTGTATTTCTCTAATCAATAATATAAAGCAAAAATACTTGGTAATTTAATTATCACTTGGCCAGAAAATGCAAAATCTTTGTCTGTATGTCTCTGTTTCTCTCTCTTTTTACATTCTGTGATTGTCTCACTATATCTCTATCTAACCAGTTTAAACAAGAAAGAAGTGAAGGACATGAACAGAATCTTAGAAAAATAGTTATGATAGACCTCTGGAGAAAACTGAATGGAGATAGAAAGGTGTATACCTTTTGTCAGTGGCACATAGCACCTACATATAAACTGACCACAAAAAATCTCACAATTAAATGCAGAAAGGCAGAAATAGTAAGTGCACCTTTTTCTTATCACGATGTTGTAAAAATTACATGTAATAAAGGGCCAAGGAAAGATAAACTAACAATTGATTGGAAACCAACACAATCCTAAAGAATAATCAAGTCAAACAAAAATCATAGGAACAACCAATAATTTCATTCAAAATATTGACTTGAGATAATATATAAAAAATTTGGGATGTAAGCAAAGCAGTTCTTAAGGCAAATTGTATTTATCTAAATACATACATCCATAAAATAAAGAAATCAATGAAATGAGCATGCAAATAAAAAGCTAGAAAAAAGGACAAATTAAAAATGCCCAGTTGAAAACCAAATTAGAAATCCTGAAAAATCAGAGATTTAAAAAAAAAAAATGAAAGTATGAAAACTATTAAATTAGTAAACAAAATGAAAGAGCTGGCTTTATAAAAAATTGATTAAATAAATTAGCTTAAATTTTGATTAATTTGATTGAAAAAAGAAAAAAAGAAAACTAAATTGCCAGTATCCAAAATGGAAAAGATGAATCCACCCTCAATGAAAAGGAAATTAAAGCAATAATTTGGAGCTATTTCCCCAACTATAATAAATCTGACAATCTAAGTGAAATGGATGAATATTTACAAATATGCAAATTATCCAGATTAGCAGAAGAGGAAATAATAAACTTCAGTTACCCTGTTTCAAAAAAGAGAGATTGAACAAACTATTAACAAACTCCCTAAAAATAATCACTAGTACCAAATGGATTCACAAATGAATTCTACCAAATATTTAAAGAACAATTAAATCCAATACCATATAAACTTTTTGGAAAAATAAAGATGAAGAGTTAGATCTACCCAATTTCTTTTATAGACAAATATGGTGCTGATACCTAAACCAGGAAAACCAAAACAAGAAAATTTTAGACCTATTTCCCTGATGAATATTGAAGCAAAAATTTTAGAAAAACTATTTTTTCTTTTTTCTTTCTTTTTTTCAAGGCAATGGGGTTAAGTGACTTGCCCAAGGCCAAACAGCTTTGTAATTATTAAGTGTCTAAGGCTGGATTTGAACTCAGGTACTCAGTGCTCTATCCAATGCACCACCTGGCTGCCCCCAAGATGAACTATTAGCAAAGAGATTACAGCACGTTATCTCCAATGCAGTATGACCAGGTAGATTTAATAGCAGGAATTTAGGACTGGTTCAATATTGGGAAAACTATCAATATAATTGTCCATTTCAGTAACAAATCTATTAAAATCATATGATTATCTCAATAAATATAGAAAAAGCTTTTGACAAAATATAGCAAACATACCTATTAAAGAAAAAACTCTAGGTAGCATAGGAAAAATGATTTTTTCCATAAAATGATAACTTTTATGTATCTAAAACCATCAGCAAGCATCATGTGTAATGTGAATAAACTAGAAACCATCCCAATAAGAACAGGGGTGAAACATGAATGCCCCTTATCATCACTATTATTCAGTATAGTTCTAAAAATACTAACTTTAAGCAATAAGAGAAGAAAAAGAAATAAAGGAATTATAATGGGCAATGAGGAAACACACTGTTACTCTGCAGATGATGTTATGGTATACTAAGAGAAGTCTTGAGAATCCACCAAAAATTACCAGAAAAAAAATAAGTTTTGGCAAAGTTGCAGGATATAAAATAAAACTGTATAAATCATCAACATCTCTATACATTAACAACAAAGCTCAGCAGCATGAGATAGAAAAAGAAATCTTATTCAAAAGAATTTTAGATAATGTAAAATATTTGGAAGTCTGTCTAAGTGCCAAGACAAGCCCATGTGCTATATGAATTTAATCACAAAACACTTTTCAGACAAATAAAGTCATATCTAAATAATTGGAAAATTTTCAGTTGCACATGGGGAAGCCAAGCTAATATGATAAGTAAAAAATTTACCCAAATTATTCTACTTATTTAGTGCCACTCTACTTAAATTACCCACAAATTATTATATAGTTATAAAAAATTATGACAACATTTTTCTGGAATTACTAAAGTTCAAGGATATCAAGAGAATGAATGAAAAAAGTGCAAAGGAAAGTGGCCTAGCTGTACCAGATATAAAACTATATTATATAGCAGCAGTTCTCATAAATATTTGTTATTTGCTTCTAAGAAATAGAGTGGTGAATCAGAGGAATAGGACAGGTTCACAAGACACAGTAATAAATATCTAGACTAATCTGCTTTTGATATTCCATTTCTGGGATAATAACTCACTATTTTTGAAAAGTGCTGAGAAAACTGAAAAATAGTATTACAGAAACTAGACACAGTTCAACATCTCATACCCTAAACAAAAATAAGGTCAACATGAATAAAATATTTAAACATTATGATATGATAAGCCAAATAGGTAGAGTAAGGAATTATTTACCTGTCAGATCTATGTAAAGAAGAATTTTTAGCCAAAGATGAATTGGAAAATATAATAAAATGCAAATGAATAATTTTAATTGCTTTGAATTGACATTTTTGCATACACAAAACCAATATCCAATATTAGAGGGGAAAACAGAAAGCCAGGAAACAATTTTTGCAGTCAGTGTTTCTGATAAAGGTTTCATTTCTAAAATATCTAGAGATCTGAGTCAAAGTCATAAGAACACAAATCATTTTCCAATAAATATGTGGTCAAAGACAGTTTTTAGAAGAATAAATTACAACTCTACTCACATAAAAATGCTCTAAGACACTTTTAAATAGAGAAATATTAATTATACAACTATCTCACACCCATCAGATAGGATAAATATGTCAGAAAAGGGAAATGATAAGTATTGGGAGGAAATCTGGGAAAACTGGGACACTAAGGCACAATTCTAGAATTGTGAACTGATCCAACCATTCTGGAGAGCAATCTGGAAAGATGTCCAAAGAGCAATAACAATGTACATACCCTTTCATCCAGCAATACCACTGCTAGCTCTGTATATATATATATATATATATATATATATATATATATATATATATATATATATGTATGTATACACAGAATACACATATATATATGTATACACAGAATCATATTCAGAGCAGGTATTTTTGTGGGAGAAAGAATTGGAAATTGATAGTATGCCCATCAAATAGAGAATGGTTGAACAAGCTGTGGTATGTGAATATAACGGAATATGATTGTTCTATCGGAAGCAATGAGTAGGTAGACTTTAAAAGAACCCAGAAATACTAACATAAACTGATACTGAGTGCTGAGTGAAGCGAATGGAATCAGGAAAATATTTTATACCTTCACAGCAACATTGTACAATGATCAGCTATGTTAGATTTAGATCTTCTAAGCAATACAGCGATCAAACACAATTCTAAAAGTTCTGTCATGGGAAATGCCATCCACATGCTATGAAATTTGAATGCAGATCAAAGCATACTATTTTCACCTTTTCACATTTATTTTTTCCTTTTTCTTCTCATGGTTTTCCCCTTTCTATTCTGATTCTTCTTTCAACACATGACTAATATGGAAAGATGTATGACAAGATTGTACCTGAATAATCTTTAAGAGATTACTTGTTATCATAGGAAGGGGGAAAAGGAGGATGGGAGAAAGAAAAACTTTACAGAAATGAATGTTGAAAATTATCCTTACATGTAATTGGAAAAATGAATACTAAAAAAAGTAATAATAATTAAAAATAAAGAAAAAAACTGGCAGTTCAAAGACCCAGAGACTGCAAATTGGGCCTTTTGTCTAAAGGGGTCAGGTAATGTAGAGTTATGAATGCCAATCAAAGGGATCTATATTTGATTTCAGAAATAATAGGGAGAGACTACTAGGGCAGAGCCAAGATGGTAGTGTGAAGTTTAACATGCTCCTGGAGCTTTTCTTTACCCAAGATAAATGAAACCTCTACTCTGACACCAAGAAATAGAGAATATTCAAAGAAGTTTTCAACTGTAGTCATTGTGGAGAATCTTCAATAAAGATCTGTCTCTTTGGGGGAAAAGGGGAGGTAAAATCCAAGAGGCATAAGAGTGTGGAGAGGCAGCAGGAGGCGTTTAGCTACAGTGCAATACAGGTCCCAACAATTTAACAGCAGCAGAGGTTCTGGCAGCTAGATAGCAAGCCAGTAGGGCTGATCCCAACCCCAAACAAAGTCTGAATCCTGAAAGCATTAGGGTAAAATACAGACCTGGGTCGGTAACAAACCACTGTTAAGTCAGAGCATAGACATAAAGAGGGGAAAAAGTACTCTGCAAAGGCAAGGCCTGGACTATGTAAGTAACATCTTGGTCAACAACAAACCAATGACCAAACTCCAGCCCCAGAAACAAAAATGGATCTATACTCCCTACACCCCATGAAAAGAACTAAAACAACAAAGATGAACAAAAAAAACTTAAAGAGCTCTCACTATAGAAACTACTTTATAGACAAAGGTGACAGAAATGTCATGTCTTCAGAAGAAAGCAGTGAAAAATTACTCACAAGGAGTGTCGAAACAATCTATAAAATGGACTCAAAAACAAAAGCTCATAGAAGAGTTATAAAAAGAATTTAAAAACCAAAGAAGAGAGGAAGAAGAAAAATGGAAAAAATAAATGAAAGTCATACAGAAAATGATGAAAAGTTGACAAAGGAAATGAACTCCATTAAAAGTAAAAATAACCAAATTAAAAAGGAAACACATACCCTTTGATCCAGCAATACCACTGCTAGGTCTGTATATATATATATATATATATATATATATATATATATATATATATATATATATATATATACATATACATATACATATATATATATATATATATATATATACACAATCATATTCAGAGCAGGTCTTTTTGTGGGAGAAAGAATTGGAAATTGATAGTAATTGAAGAAAATAAAACCCTAAAAATTAGAATTGAACAAATAGAAACCAATGAACCTACAAGACTACAAGATTCCATCAAACAAAATAAAAAGCCTAAAAAGTTGAAGAAAATGTCAAGTATCTTTCAGGGCAAAATGAATGACCTAGAAAATAGATCCAAAAGAGACAATCTATGAAACATAGGACTACCAGATAGCCTGGACCACAAAAAAGAACGTGGAAAACATCACTCAGGAAATTATAAGGGAAAATAGTCAAAATCTACTAGAACAAGATAATATTATTACCATTGAAGGAATGCACAGAAGCCCTCCTGAAAGAGACCCCGGGATAAAAACTCCAAGGGCTGTAATAGCCAAATTTCAGAATCTTCAAATAAAGTACAGAATATTGCAAGAAGAAAAAAGAAAACAATTCAAATATAAAGGAAACATAATCAAACTCACACAGGATCTATAGGCCTCAACACTGAAAGATCAGTAGAACTGGAATAGCATAATTCAGAGAGCAAAGGAACTGGGATTCCAATCCTGAATGTAATACCCTGCAAAAATTCAGCCTATACTGACAAGTGAAAAGTTGGATATTTAACAAAATAGAGGACCTCCAGAATTTCCTGACACAAAGACCCAGAACTGAACAAAGAATTCAATCAGCAAATATATGACTGAAGAGTTGAATAAAAAAAATAAATTACAAAGAGAAAGAAATAACAAAACCAAACAAAACCAATGTTGATCAAGACCATCAAATTGTATACAACCCTAAAAGGGAACACAAAACAATTCTAATTCTTTAGAACATTCCTTCTCTTAGGGTAATTAAAGGGTAGAATACAATTGAAGAGAATTAACCTAAAGAATATGGGTATAATTGCATCTTATCTCTCCACTGAGGATGCTCAAGATGATGTCTCTATGTTTGAGAGAAAAAGCCCTGAAGAGAAGCAGGGGTGTTAACTTTAAGTGTCTCCTTATCCTTTGACTCACTCTTATCACCCGGTGTTTCGAACCTTGTCTAATGAGGGCATCATAAAGTGTTAGGACCTGATTCAGTATCTCTGTTACTTACAATCACTTGTAAAGTTCTCAGATGAGACCTCCAGAGTCTTCCAGTACTTAGAGGACTTTAAGATTCTTGCAGTTAATTAGATCAGGGTTTGACTTAATCAGTGCTTCACTTAACAAGGGTCCTCATGAGGAGGATTGTGTGTACTTGAAAGATACTTGAAAAGGGGCTAAGGTTAAGAATTTGACATAGATAGATAGATAGATCAATAGATAGATGTATATTTGATATTTGATATCTATCATTTGATGCAATTTAAGTCAATGCTATTTATCAAGTGATTGAGAAAAAATAATGAGACAATACCTTGATAACAACATGAGCTTAAAAGCAATCAAATAATCAAGCTGTGATTGATACCTGATTAATAGTATTACAGCTATAAATAACACTAAGGGAAGAGGCACAGATTTATAATTTTAGAGAGAAAGAAGGGAGAATGTGAATGCTTGAGTAAATTCTGTTCAATAGATTTAGCCCAGAGGGAGAATAAGATAAATTCCATCTTTAGTTTAAAATTTTAACCTACTCTACAGAGAAGAGTGGGTGCACTGCGAAAGGGAAAGATAAGGAAAGAAGGAACTGATAAAAGTGAAGGCAAAGTTATAAGTGAAAATAAACTGAAAGTTAAATTTTAAAAAGAAAAGTCAAAGCGGAAAGGTAGTAAAATTTTGGTGAGGAAGAATAAGAGAAAAGGAAAGAGAAAAATATAAATGAAGAAAGACAGCATGGAGGGGAATAAAGAATTAGCAATCTTAACCATAAATTAAATGGGATGGACTGTTCCATAAAACAGAAGTGGATAGCATAATAGATTAAAAAACAGAATCCAGGGGCAGCTAGGTGGCGCAGTGAGTAGAGCACCAGCCCTGGAGTCAGGAGTACCTGAGTTCAAATCTGACCTCAGACACCTAATAATTACCTAGCTGTGTGGCCTTGGGCAGGCCACTTAACCCCATTGCCTTACAAAAATTAAGAAAACAAACCAAAAAAAAAAAAACAAAACAGAATCCTACAATGTTTTTTACAAGAAATACAACTGAAGCAGAGAGATATACACAGGGTAAAGGTAATATATTATGCGTCAGATGAAGTAAAAAAATCTGGGGTAGCAATCCTAATCTCAGATAAAGTAAAAGCAAAAATTCAATCTCATTAAAAGGGATAACAAATGAAACCATATCTTCTTACAGGCAAAATTAGTAATGAAGATATATCATTGCTAAACACACTAAATAAAGGTGAGGGAATTACAAGGAGACGACAGCAAAACTTTAATAGTGGGAGATCTCAATCTCCCTCTCACAAAAATAGATAAATCTAACAACAAAATAAACGGGGAGGAAGTTAAGATGGTGAATGAAATCTTAGAAACTTAGATATGAATGAACTCTGGAGAAAACTTAATGGGGATAGAAAAGAATATTCCTTTTTCTCAGCAGTACATACCACCTACACCAAAACTGACCATGAGGTAGGGCACAAAAACTGTATAATCAGATGAAGAAAAGCAGAAATAATAAATAAAAATTTCTCAGACCATGATAAAAAAAATTTCATGTAATAAAGTGTCATGGAAAAATTAAATCAAGAACTAATTGTAAATTAAATAACTTCATCTTAAATAAGGGGTAAATCAGACAGCAAATAATAAAAATAATCAATAACTGGAACCAAGAAAATGATAATAATGAGACATCACACCAAAATTTATGGAATGCAGCCAAGTCAGTTTTGAGGGGAAACTTTATATCTCTAAATGCTCATATGAATAAAAGAGAGAAAGAGGAGATCAATGAATTGGGTGTGCAACTAAAAAAAGATAGGAAAAATAACAAATTAAAGATCTTCGATTAAAGACCAAATTAGAAATTCCAAAAATCAAGGGAGAGATTAATAAAATTCAAAGCAAGGAAACCATTGATCTCATAAATAAAACTATGAATTGGTTTTATGAAAAAGCCAATAAAACAGACAAAACTGTTTATTTAGATCAAAAAAAGAAAGAAAATAATCAAATTTCTAGTATTAAAAATGAAAAGGGTGAACTAACCACAATGAGGAGAAAATTGAAGAGGAACATCAGTATGAATTTGATGCCAGTAAATTGGATAACTTGAGTGAAATGGATGAATATTTACAAAAATACAAACTGACCAGGTTAACAGAAGAGGAAATAAATTACTTAACCCCATTTCAGAAAAAAAATTGAAGAAATCATCTTTAAACTCCCTAAGAAAAAGTCTCCAGGTGTAGATGGATTTAAAAGTGAATTCTACCAAAAATTTAAGGAAAGATTAATTCCAATTCTACATAAACTATTTAAAAAAATAAGAGGGGGGGTTGGCATGGTGGTGCAGTGAATAGAGCACCAGCCCTGGAATCAGGAGTGCCTGAGTTCAAATTCGCCCTCTGACACTTAATAATTATGTAGCTATGTGGCCTTGGGCAAGCCACTTAACCCCTTTGGCTTGCAAAAACCAAAAAAAAAAAAAAAATAGGAGAGGAAAGAGTTCTGCCAAACTCCTTTTATGACAACAACATAGTGCTGATACCTAAACCAGGAAGAACCAAATCAGACAAAGAAAATTATATAGCAATCTCCCTAATGAGTGTTGATGCAAAAAAGAAAATTTTAGCTGTGAGACTACAGCAAATAATTACTAGGATAATATACTCTGATCAGGTAGAATTTATACTAAGTAGGCAAGGATGGTTCAAATAAGGAAAACACTCAACATAATTAAACTTATCAATAGCAAAACCAAGAGTAATACATGATTATCTCAACAGATGCCAAAAAAATCTGATAAAATGTAACCTCTATTCCTATTAAAAGCACTTGAAAGTTTAGGAATAAATGGAGTTTTTCCTTAAAATAACAAGTAGTATCTATCTAAAACCATCAACAAATATAATATGTAATGGGAATAAACCTGGAGCATTTCCAGTAAAATCAAGGGTGAAACAAGGATGCCCATTATCACCATTATTATTCAATATGCTAGCAGTAGCAATAACAAAAGAAAAAGAAATTGAAGGAATCAGAATTGGCGATTCACTCTTTGCAGATGAAAATCATCTAAAAAGCTCCTTGAAAAAATTAACAAATTCAGTAAAGTATCATGATATAAAATAAACCCATATAAACATCAGAATTCATATATATACCACAAAGCTCAAGAGCAAGAGATAAAAAGAGAAATTCCATTTAAAATAACTATAGATAACATTAAGTACTTGGGAATCTACTTCCCAAGACAAACCTAGAAACCTTATGAACATAATTATAAAATATTTCTCACTCTATTAAAGTCAGATCTAAATAATTGGAAAAATGTCAAATGATCATTGTTAGGTCAAGCTAATATAATAAAAATGACAATTATGCCCAAATTAAATTGCTTGTTCAGTGCCTTACCAATGAAACTACCAAATAACTACTTAACCTAGCTGGAAAAAAATAGTAACAAAATTCATCTGGAGCAATAAAAGGGCAAGAATAGCACAAGAACTGATGACAACAAATGTAATGGAAGGTGACCCAGCTCTACCACATCTAAAAATTGTCCTTTTAATCAGCAGTCCTCAAAACTGTCTGGTACTAGATAAGAAATGGAGTAATGGATAAGTGAATTAGGATAGGTTCTAAAGAATTCACAGTAAATGACTACAGCAATCTAATATTTGGCAAACTCAAGGACATCAACTTCTGAAATAAGAAATCATTATTTGACAAAATTGTTGGAAAATTGGAAAATAGTACGGTAACAACTAGACATAGATCCACGTCTAATACACTATATCAAAATAAGGTCAAGATTGTACAGGATTTGGACATAAAGAGTGACAACACAGATCAGTTCATAGACCAAGAATCACTCTATAGAAAGTGTATAAATTATGACCAATCAACAATTACAGCACATTATAAACTGCAAAATTAATGATTTTTACTATATAGAATTTTAAAAGGTTTTGCACTAATAAAATCAATGCTGACAAAATTAGAAGGAAAGCAGAAAGTTTGGAAACAATCTTCACAATTAGGAGTTCTGATAAAGGTGTCATTTCTAAAATATATAGAGAATTACATCAAATTTATAAAGTCACAAGTCATTTCCCATTTGATAAATGGTCAAAGGATATGAACAGACAGTTTTCAAATGAAGAAATTAAAGATTTATATATATATATACATATATATATATATATAATTATTTGAAAAAATGCCCCAATTCATTATTGATTAGAGAAATGCAAATTAAAACAATAATGAAGTATATCATCTTATACTCATTAGATTAGCCCAGATGAGAAAAAGGGAAAATGATCAATGTTGGAATGGCTATGGGAGGATTGGGACATTGATGCATTGTTTGGTGGAGTTGTGAATGGATCCAACTTTTCTGGAGATAAATATGGAACTATGCCCAAAAATTAATACCTTTTGACCAAAAAATTCCAATTCTAGATCTATATCCAGAAGAAATTATAGAAAAAGGGAAAAGCCCCACAAATTCCAAAATATCCATAGCAGTTATTTTTAGTGTCAAAGAAACAGAAATTGAGGGGATGCCCATCAATTGGGGAATGGCTAAACAAGTATACAAATACTATGGAATAATATTGAAGTTCTTTAAGAAACCATCAATAGGGGCGGCTATGTTGCACAGTGGATAGAGTACTGGCCCTGGAGTCAGGAGTACCTGAGTTCAAATCCGACCTCAGACACTTAATAATTACCTAGCTGTGTGGGCTTGGGCAAGCCACTTAACCCTCTTTGCCTTGCAAAAACCTAAAAAATATCCGTAAATCATCAGACTCTAGAGAAGCACAGAATGACTTATGGGATCTGATCCTGAGTGAAGGGAATAGAGCCAAGAGAACAATGTACACATCAACAACAACATTATGAGATGAACAACCTTGATAGAAGCAGCTCCTCTTGGCAGTCCAAAGAGTTAAGATAAGTGTATTAGACTGGCTATGGACTATATTATACCCATTCAGAGGATGAAAAACAAAATAAAACAAAACACACACATGCACACACACACACACACACACACACACACACACACACACACACATACAAACAAATCACCCTTAAGATCCAATGAACAGGGGCAGCTAGGTGGCACAGTGGATAAAGCACTGGCCTTGGAGTCAGGGGTACCTGGGTTCAAATCCGATCTCAGACACTTAATAATTACCTAGCTGTGTGGCCTTGGGCAAGCCACTTAACCCTATTTGCCTTGCAAAAACTAAAAGAAAAAAAAAGATCTAATGAACACATTATAAAAATTATCATATGAATGTCTTTCCCTTAATCCTAATTCCTCATACTGAAAATTACTAATGGAAACATGTTTATCAAAATATGTTTGTATAATGCTAACCTGACTGTTCACCACTGAGGGTAGGAGAGTGGGAAGGGAGGGTGCAGGGAAATTTTTAACTTAAAAATATATATGTGCATATCGATGAAAATAAATAATTAAAAAAAAGAAATACTAGCAAGTCAATAGATGTTATAGAGTAAGGAGGTGACAATCAGATCTACTCTTTGGAAAATCACTTGGGAATCCAATGAATAATAGATTAGAATGGGGAGACATTTGAGAAACAGAGACAAATAGAAGTATATAATAGGAGACAAAGTATATAATAGGAAACAAAGAAATTTTAAGTGACACAGAAAATGAGTCTGAGAAGTGTCAAAGTAGCTGGGAATCTAGCAGATGCCCTTTGGGGCCTTTTAGTTAATTCTGGTATAAAGGTTTAGGAAAATCTATGCTAAAAATCTAATGAATTAACCAAAGGGTTTTACTCATGGAAATTGATTATGTGACTAATGTTATCCAGTTAGCTTAAATTAACTTCAATGAAATATAAATTCACACATATTTATATAGGTATAAGTTCAGCTTAATAAAAGAACAGTTAAAAATAAAATATAATTGTGATGATTAAAAAAAAGTAATAGGGATAGGAACTGCACCTGAAATTTCACTGGTAATTTTCTGAGGAAACCTTACCTGAATTTTAGAGACCTGATTGGAGTCCTGAGGAAATAGACAATTTGTCCATGATTGACTAGTATGTAGCAAATGAGTCCTGAGCCCAGGTTCTCCTGCTTTTCAGACTAGTGCTCTATCTAATACTTATAAAAAGTGAAGTCCTCAAAAGTGGGTGTTTGTACCTCTTCTTCTCTGAAAAGGTTTTATCTGGCCTACTCCTCCTGGATCTCTGACTAATATGGTTCAATACCACACATTGAGTGGTACAGTTATCTCTGTAATTCATAATATAAAAGTCCATTTATAGCACAAAATAATGGGCATATTTTATTTCTAATTAAGATTACTCATCTGTTCACACCCACCAAGATTTCTACTGTGCTTTTAATTTATCACTGCTTACTTTCATGCAGCCAGTTTAATCACACTAACACCAGAAATTAGATCATTATAACCAGAGCTGTACTGAACTAATTTAATCATCTCAGGGAAAAAGAAATCAGAACATTTTAGATGCTAGGGAGGATTGTGTTTGTGTGTGTGTGTGTGTGTGTGTGTGTGTGTGTGTGTGTGTGTGTGTGTTTGTGTGTGAGTGCATTTGAAACCTTACACTGATACAAAAGGATATTCCCTATCTCATATTAAATCCTAATTTGGATACTTAGAGTCAAGATTTGATTATCATATAAAATCTTACATAAGTTAGTTCCCAAGGAAAATTAACATTTCTTTCAAAGCTACAGTAAACTCAGACACTCATTATATCACATGGATTATGGACTCGCAATGTAGTTTAAAAAAAAAGATCCAAGGAAGGTAGGAGAGAGTAGAGGGGGACGTATTTCTAAGATCAGAGAAGACAGTTGAGTAGTACATTAACCTTGATGTCCTAACTCAGGAGCAAGTGAAAATGAGTTTGGGCTCTCATCCCCTTCACTAGATGAGTTTGTAAATATGTAGCCTTCAAGCCAAATCCATACCAAGAATAACATCTTTTTGACTTTGGTTGAACTTGCCAATGTGCATCTGGAAGAAGGACTTTCAAAGGGGATGACTGAATTAGAGATGAATTTTCCAATGAAACCAAGACAACACTCCCATTGTTTCTCTTAGGGAGTGGCGAAGAGGGGAGCAATAAGAAACAAGGATGTCAATTTGATATAAATTGGAACTTCACTAGCCCATAAACTGGGTATTGCAACTTTAGCTTTCCATAGAAAGGTGAAAAAATAGTTGCTAACAACAAAAGCTCACAGTATTTACTAAACAGTCAATTTGAACAAGGCAGCTAGGTGGCATGCCAGAGAGAACTCCAAGCCTAAACTCATGAAAACTCATTTTTCTAAGTTCAAAACTGGATTCATACACTGGGTGTACCTGAACAAGTCATTTAACCCTGTCTGCTTCAGTTTCCTCATGAGTCAAATGAACTGGAGAAGGAAATGGCAAATAACTCCAGGACCCCTAAATGGGGTCATAAAGAACTGGTCATGGCTGAAATAATTGAATAACAATCAACTTGTGATACTTATAGCATTTATACAGGATTTTTTTTAGGTTTTTTTGCAAGGCAAACAGGGTTAAGTGGCTTGCCCAAGGCCACACAGCTAGTATACAGGATTTTTAAAATAGTTTTTAAAGTCCTGTACATCCATTCTTCCATTTGATCCTCACAATAAACCTGAGAGATAGAGACTATTATTATTCTCTTTCTACTGACAGGAAAACTGAGACTGAGAGAAATTTAAGTGACTGGTCAAGATCATATACATATCTCAGTAAGGAGTACAAAGCAGGTCTTCCTGATTCTAACCAATCCCAATGTTTACTCTAATCTACTATGCAACTTAGCTACCTATCATTCCATTATCCTGTGATATCAGTTCTATAAAACACTTTATAAAGTGCTCATTTCTTCTTCCTAACAACCTTTTAAGGTAGATATCAATGTAATATAAGGTAATAATTACATATATACAATATAATTCAAATATATATGATATATGTAATATATAATAATATATTCATATATAGATCAAATACATGATGTATTGTATAAATATATAATTTATATAGTATAGTATATATTTATTGTTAAATATATTATAAATAAATATAAAGCACACATTATAGTATAATTATAGTTATTATATAATTTATATATAATTATATTATCATCCTCATTTTGTAGGTAACAAAATTTAGGTTCATAGAAGGTTAAGTGACTTGGCTCAGGTCACATAGATCCTAAGGGACATGGTTGGAAAATGAACTCAAGTTTTCCTGATTCCATTTCTAGTCTTCTATATTGCCTGTCATTATGCTTTTATTTACAACATCCTCCACTTTATAATGTTCCTCCACATCTATTCCATGAGCCCAGTCCCTATGTTTTCCTCAAGGGTTTCCTCTAGCTTCATTTGCCTTCCCTGTTTAACCTTGTCGTCATTGGTTTATTCCTTCTCTGAAGTCCTGGAGCACTGGCTTATTTTTATTCTCTAGTGTTGTTCTCTAGAGTTTTCATGCATATATCTTGAAAAGTAAATGACTAAAATAGATTTTCATTTTTCATAAACACTAGTTACCTATAAGTCACACATTGCTAATACTTTCATTACTATGTCAGTGTATGCATTACTCATAGTTCTACAACAATTTTTGCTCTTTTCTGAAATGAACTATTTTGAAGGCACTTGTTTTCTTTAGTTGCTATGTTCTCATCCTCCCCAGCATTTAGAAAGCTTTTGGGTATTTTGATTTTGTTTTGTTTTATTTTGTTTCCTTTTTAAGGGAACACCAATTTTTTTTAAATCTCTTTGGTAAATAGCTTTGTTCACCCCACCACAAGATAGCATTGTATATCCAACCAGAGTACCTGGCCTAGGATTGTATGTACTCACTAAATCCTTTTGGTGTTTCCTGAAATCTCAGAGGGCAGGGTCATAATGGGGGATCAAGGCGTTATCTCAGAGGACTGACACTGAAGATGTAGCTGTAGGCTTCCTATATAGAGCATCTCCCTTCTAGGTCTGACCTTATAGTTCTCTGGTTGCCTCCCGAAACTTTGATGGTAGCCCCATATGTTGGAAAAACCCAACTTCACCTCCATCCCCGCATACCCACACCCATAGACTCCCTAATGGACAGGTCATTCCATCTTCTGGTACAATTGTACACAAGTTTGCACTATACTCTGTGTCACCATGTTATCCATACCAACTAAATTTGCCCAAGCAATGAAACACCAAGGGAAAAATGAGTAAATGTCCCTCTTTTTGAGAAATTTTGATTCTATTGGGAACGTTTATATTTACACAAAAGGTTAAATAGAAAACAATCATGCAGTAACTGGTCGGCAAGTGAGGAGGACACAGTTATGAGTAGTACTGATCCTCCTGGAAGGTTCTTAGTGTTTCTGGGTTTTTTTTTATTGTTGTTGCTATTATTATTTGTCTGTTTTAAGCATTTGTTAGAATTGTTATCATCCTTAGGTCATTTCTGTTGTGTCTGACTCTTTTTTCACCCAGTTTGGGTTTGTTGTTGAGTTTTGCTTATTGATTTATTTTGTTTCTGGCAAAGATACTGGAGTGGTCTGCTGTTTTCTCCTCTGATTTATTTTACAGATAGGGACACTGAGACAAACAGTGTTAAGTGCCTTCCTGGGCTCACAGATTTACTAAATATCTGAGGCCAGTTTTGAACTAGTTTTGAACTAGGAAGATAAGGTTTCCTAACTCCAGCCCTAAGAGTATATCTTTGATGTCACCTAGCTGCCCCCCAAAAAACATAATTTGGCATGGTTGTTCAGTTGCTCATTTGTGTCCAGCTCTTAATGACCTCATGAACTATAGTTGGCAAAGATAGTGGAGTGATTTGCCATTTCCTTCGCCAGTAAATTAAGACAAACAGAGGTTAAATGATTTGTCCAGGGTGACAAAGATACCAAGGAGTCTGAGGCAAGATGTGAACTCAGGTCTTCCTGACTCCAATTCATCACCTAGCTGCCCAGCATAAGGATGGTGCTGAACTGAATTTTTATTTTTATTGATGTGGATAGAGATTACTATGTACTCCAACACTGACATCTTGTATGAGTTGTCCTTTATTATTGTAAATCCTAAAGGCTTATCCCACCTGCTACAGACCTTTTAGATCACTTGACATTGTATGCATACTAATGAAACATGGAAATTAGTCCATGGATAATTATTTTTAAAACACTTGGCAAATCTTACGAGATTATGAGACGTTAGTGCTAGCTTTTATTTTGCTAAATGATAAGTCCAATTCCTTTTCTGCCCAAATTTCTTTTTGTGCATATTATGGTGAATGGATCTTCCTTAGGAAAGAGTTATGAGTCTTGTGCTTGCCATGTCATTCTCCTTTGTTCTTTATTTTAGCATATACTTTCATTTTTAAGAGAGTGCAATACCCAATAGCTTTATCTATAAAACAAACTGAAGCAATACTGACATTTAGAAGATATGTCTCTATTTATGGAAGGAGAAGCATGAGGTCATTTAGAGCAATGAAAATTTCCCCAAATTGGAATCCTGCTCATTCTCTTATTCTTACTCATTTTGAACCCAGGTGATTTCCCTACCACAATGTCTTTGCACTCTAAATGTTCTGATGAATGATATCCATGGTTTGTCTTCTAATTAAATGGGATAATCTGGACAAAAGACATTTATCCATTTGGTTTTTTAACTTATCATGTTGAGATTCTCAATAACTGGGACTCCCCCTCATTCTAACTTGGGCTTTCTTTGAATACAAGGTGGATTTTGGGGAGGGGGGGTTACAAGGTAACGGGGTTAAGTGACTTACCCAAAGATCACACAGTTAAGCACCTATTACAGGGCCAGCACTCTATCTACTGAGCCACCAAGCTGCCCAACACCACCTAACTGCCCCCAAGGTGGAGAATTTACTAAACCTCTCTGCATCTCAATTTTTTTTTCATCTTAAGATAGGAAGGATATAGCAATACTCCCTGTGAAGTATTTCATAAATGATAATACTCTTTATAAATATTAGCCATTATCATCTTATCATTATTAATAAAGTTGATCATACTGCAATTGCCTCTCTGGGTCACCATATTTGCTTAAGCTTATTTTTTTCTTCAGAACTTTGTATTGATTTTTATCTCTTCTCTAAGATGTCTATTTTCTGACTTACATAGATAACTAATTCAAATATGACCCCCTCAGTGAGAATGTCTTTTCTTATAAGCCACAATAAAACCATTTTCATCTTTATTGTGTTATTGGGTGCTTGCCATATCCAATAGCTTCGATATGACTCTCTTCTTTTGTAGAAGTAATTTATGGATGCTCTTCTCCCCTCCTCCCTTCCATGAAGGGATGCATTAAAAAATTTGTTAAGTGTTTACTATATGTTAGGCATTGTGTTCATGATTGTCTCTTTCCCTTGCCGGCAACCCCCTCCTCTACCAAATAAATAAAGTAAAATAAAACATAACAACATAGGGATCATTTTGTTCAGACTTTAGTCACTCTCATACATTACTCATGACCCATGTTTTTCAACATGAATTTTGCCATCATCTATATCCATCTCGCTATTAGGGATAAGAATAGGACATGAGATTTCATCTACATAAGGAGCTTTTCTGAAGAGGAAACATCACCCACTAATTAAGATCAGTCAGTACATTTTCTGAAAGTCACAATCTTAGAAAGTGAACTCTGGCACTGAGGAGATCACTAGCTTTCCCAAAGGCATGAATTCAATTCAGATCAGAGATGGGCATCAACTCTTGATCTTCCTAGCTCTAAGATAAGCTCTTTGTCCACTACATAATGCTGACGCTAAGACCTCTACATCAAGTCACCAAATGTCAAACTACATATTGATTTCATTTAGTGTTTGTCAAGTTTTTAGAAATTTCTTTACTACCCCATTCTCTGAAACAGATGTCACTGCATATGGTGTAATTATTTTCATGATAGTCTATTTGCAGGTGTTTATCATGAGCCCTACAAGATGAGTTTGACCATGTGCTGCATAAAATTATGTTTCTTCTTGTCTTTGGATACAAAAACAAAACAAAACAAAACAAAACAAAACAACAACAACAATAATAATAATAATAATAAATGACAAACGTTTCCCTAGAAGCCTAGAGTGTGAGCCCTGGGAGAGACACTGTGGATGCAGATCTTGGGGGTAGTAACAAATATTCAAAGGAGAGCTTTGAAGGTTGAAGCAGAGAAGGGTCTCAGGTGTACAACATTCGAACATGGATCAGTCAGTCCTAAGAGAAAGATGAGCAGCATTCCAAAGGGATGGGGTGATGGCTTCCATTATCCTCAGCCAATAGAAAGGGAGTTAGGTTCAGATCCTTGAATCCATTCAAGTAATATGACCAATCCTGGTGAAAGTGAGGGAGCTCTGGGGACAGTTCTCTTTCATTGTGAAGGACAGGGTTGCCCTGAAATGGTTTCCCTCTAAGGGAAGTAACCGCTGCTTGGAAAACATCATGGCTCTGGTGAGCTCTGGAGAGTGCACTAACAGAGCAGAGCATCATAGATCTATGAGTGATAAGATGACATTGTCCTACTGTTGTCAATCTTTTTAATACTGTGAGGTAGTTTAAAGGTAGAAGTTTTGAGAGGAAAGGCCATAGTTACTTTTCTATGTCCATCAAGTCCATTGAGAGACAGGCTTGGATATATTGGGTTGTCACTTCCTGCCTCCAGAAATCATATTCTGATGCTTGCCTGGTATGTCACCGATATATAGGAAGGAAAGAAACCAACGCAAAGGTCAAGACACTCCTGCGACAACTGGACTATCACCAATAGTCCTTGTTTCCTACCAATCAAATGTGGAATGGTTCTGAAAAATAAAAGAAGCATGACTTTGCACAATGCCTCCCCTCCACCACTGTAATAAATATAATTGTGCAAGTTATATGTGACAAATTTGAACATCACCAAGTACTTTACTAAGATTTTTCACCAACTCTTCTATTTGCTTCTCCAAGGAGACCTTGTGAACCATAAATCCATTTAGCTATGACTATCTTTTGTAATCTATTTTCCTTTAGAATAAAAAAGGCAGTTCAGTGTCACAATGAATAGAGTGCCTATTTGGATTCAGGAAGAATCATCTTTGGAGTTCAAATTTGGTTTCAGACACTTGCTCTCTGTTTGACCTTGGGCAAGTTATTTAACCCTGTTTGCCTTAGTTCCTTCTTCTGTAAAATGAGCTGTAGATGAAATAGCAAAGCACTCTATTCTCTTTGCCAAGAAAACCCCAATTGGAGTATGAAAAATTGGACATGACTGAAGAGTTCCTTTACAACAAAAATGTCAAAATCAATTTCATTCAGTTTCTCCAATAATATATTCACTGATTTACTGACAAGGATCTTAAATTTTGAATATCAACAGGTATGTTAGCTTTTCTGTAGAAAGTCTAAAAAAATCAAAAGCTGCCCAAGGATGGAACAATCAGCCCATGTAGGAAATATAGTAGGGCAAAGTTTTGATGATGATTAATGAGCCTATGAGAGCCTGGGTGAGATGGTAAGAAATATATATACATCCATATGTATATGTATGTATGTGTTTAGATTTTATATATTTATATTTACATATATGTATATATTGAATAATTCTTACCATCTTCTCCCATTTTCTTATACTTTCCAAAATCACTGAAGATGCAAAAAAGAGTCTCTACCTTATGAAGGACACTTCATCCCTCTTTTCCCCCTCATTAAAATGACAAAATTATCATTAAGTAATTAGTAAATTTGGTGGCAAGCTTATCCCAGTCTAGAAAGGCCAAATCTCAGAAAACAGAAATAATCTATTGTAAGAACCACACACAAAGTCGTTCCACCATGGGAGGCTTTACTATAGTTTGCTTTCTATTACCCTAGACTTTGAAAACAATGTATTAGTTCTATTTCAAGGTGGGACATCAGATTTTTACCTTTGTGGAGGCAAATTTTTAAATATTGTATGTGTTATTTATTATCACAAATGTGGCAGAGAACAGACTATATGTTCAAAGGAGAAAAGGATGAGGAGGATCATTACAATACAAAAGACTATTGAAGAAATTGTAAGCCTTCATCTTCTCCCACACATAGCTTAATGAAAAGCTTACCTCCTATTAGTTTGAAATGAGTTGAACCAAATTGTTCTCACTTCTCCCCTAACTCAAGGTCCAAACTATTCTTCCAACATATTCAGCTCCTTTAACTGTATCCTTGGTGACTACTCAAAGGATGGGAACAATAAGAGACTGCAAAGCTACTCCAAGGTTTTGAACAAGGGTTAAGAGGCAATATGATATTTTTGGAAGAACAGGGCAATCTCAGGTGAGGAGACAGATTTTTTTAAAGTGAGAAGAAAGAGATGAACTTCATTCTAAATACATTTAGTTTGAAGTGATGATGAGTCACCTAAAAGAAGATGTTCTCAGATATAGAGCAGTTGTTTATTTGAGTTGGAGCTAGATATAGCTGAAATCATGAGATCAAATGAGCTCTTTAAAGAATTTAAAGGAAGATACAAGAGGGGATAATCATAGCTAGTGTGGAACATGGAAAAATTCGCTTGTTGAATTATATGAGATTTCTAATTTTTTCTCATGTTCCTAGGCTTACGAAAGATCTCATTCAAATAAACTTTCTACTAGTCTATGGTCAATTATGAAATATATGGTCAATCATGAAAAGACAGAATGATACATTAAAATAAACTGACTAGGGGTGGCTAGGTGGTGCAGTGAATAGAGCACCAGCCCTGGAGTCAGGAGTATCTGAGTTCAAATCTGATCTCAGATACTTAATAATTACCTAACTGTGTGGCTTTAGGCAAGTCAATTAACCCCATTGCCTTGCAAAAAACCTAAAAAATAAAAAATAAACTGACTAGTTTGTCACTGATCCTGCTTCTAGACTGTGGATTAAGGAAACTCACTTTAACTGACTAATACTTTGGAAAGATAAGTCAGAATGAGGTCACAATTTGATCATTAAGATATCAAGTAAACCATATATGCAGAGTAATAACTATAGTGCCATGTTTTTGCCCAAAGGTAGAAAAATCAAGAGTATCAGAGAATTTGTAGTCTTCTGGCAAAGTAGGAAGAACTGTACTTAACACTTTTTAAAAAAAAAATGAGAATAATTAGTTAAATAAGATAGTTAGCCTATAGTATATAATTTTTCCTATAGGGAAACATAGACTGGGTAAGCTCCCATTCCTTCCAGGCTCACCTACCAATTAAATGAAGACTGCAATGCATCTTTTGTGCCATCTGTCACTGGCAGAGAAACGTCATTATGATTCTGGATATATATATATATATATATATATATATATATATATATATATATATATATATATGATAACTTCTCATTAAGAGTTAAAATTAGAAAGGGGACTGGTTCCAATGACCCCAAGGTGGTGATCAGATTAATCTCTATTCATTCCATACTCTTCCAAATATATAGCCACTTAACATAAGAGACAATGTTGGCAGAATTTCAAAAAAATGAAGGGGGGAGGAGAGTTTTAAAAACCTCTTAGAAAGTCTACCCTTCCATGGTTTTCTTCAAACTGTGGGGGTGGAAGTAAATGTTGTAGGTAGGATGGTAAGTCATGGATAGAGTTGCTGAGTTTAAACTGTATTAATGTCAATGAAATCAGCTAATTCATTCATCAAGTCACTGTTACATCTCTCTCATTCATCTCATTCTGATAAGTGGAATAAACCAGTTTTCCTGTGAGTGCACCTCTGGAGGGGCATGAAATTAAAATCAAAAGATGAACAATTTCATGGACACTTGGCATGGTATGCAAATACATTAGTACCCTCTCCTTGGTTCCTGGCAGGGGAATAACCCACAACTGTTTCCTGAAGTTTCATTCAGTATTGGCTTTCAAAGGGACTAACAGGATAAACTTGATCTCAGATCAATTTGTATAAGCTAAGCTCTCTTCTGATCTCTAGTCTCACTTCTCCAACTGCCTATTATACATCTTAAACTATATATCTTGTAAGACATTTTAAGCTCAACATGTCCAATTCCCCACCCAATCCCTCGCCTCTTCTTAATTTCTCTGTTTAACTGACTAGGTTACTACCATTCTCACAGGGTCCAGTCTCTCAAGCTACATGTCATCTTAACTTCTCAATCCCTGTTATTCCACCAATCCCTCCCTCTATGTCCAATCTGTTTTCAAAGCCTGTTATTTCCACATCTCTCATTTATGTGCCCCTCTCTTCTCTGACATTAGCACCATGCTGGGACCAACCCTTGTCCCCTCAAAACTGGATGACAGCAATATCCCCTGCATGGTCTTGCTGCCTCGAATCTCTTTCCATTCCCATCCATCCTCCACTAAGATATCAAATTAACTTTCCTAAAAGGCAAATCATGTCATGCTATATCCCTATTCAATCAATTCCAATGGCTCCCTATTGTCTCCAGAATCAAACAGAAAATTTTCTGTGTTTAAAACCCTTTATAACCTGAATTCTTCCTATCTTTCCAGTCTGTGTACACACTACACCTCTGATATCTGTTTGATATTCCTTGCAAATGATACTCCATTTCCTGAGTATGAGCTTTAATTTTGTTGTCTTCCATGCTTGGAACTTTCTTCCTCTTCATCTCTGCCTCCTAGCTTCCCTCAGTTCCTTTATATGACAGACAAATTCTAATTTCTATAAGACAGATGCCTTCCCCAGCCCTCTTGAATCTTAGTGCCTTCTGAGATTCTCTTAAATTTACTGATTTGGATATCTTAATTTTTTTTTGCATAAAGCTGTTTGGGTATTTTCTCCCTGATTAGACAGTGAACTCCTTGAAAGATGGGCTTGGGTGTTCATTTGTTTTTCTTTTTTCTTTTGCATTCTCCAGCATTTAGTATTATTCATCATTGTCCATTGAATTACTTACTAGAAGAGAGAGGACTATAATAGCATCATTATGTTGGAGTCAGGGTACAATGTGTCTGACTGGGGTTGTTCTGTGCCAATGTCTCCCTTGTCTCACATCTGATTCCAAAGATCATCAGGGAAACTTTGAGAGTGTTCCTGTATCACTTATTCTGATCTCCTTGTGAGCACTTGCCTTATGTGAATTCTCCATAAAATAGCCTTTAGCCAAGTGTACATTTGACATTTGAACATCATCAATCCATCGGAGTTGTGTTCTCTAGTAGAGAGCTTGGATGCTCTCAAGAGGACCTCATTGTCCTGAACCTTATCTTGCCACCTGACCTTCAGATTCTTTCTAAAATGATTTAAATGGGAGTGATTTCATTTCCTAGTACGGCACAGGTAGGCTGTCCAGTTTTCACCATGAGTTCAGCATAAAAGCTCTTTAGACCTTCAGTTTGGTAGGCAGTCAACTGCTATCTCTTCTCTCCCACGCTTTTTTCCAGAGCTCCCCAAACACTGATCTAGCTCCAGCAATGGATGTGTCAACATCACCTTTGTGAGCATCCCTGGAAAGTATGCTGCCTGCCAAGGTAAGTAAGTTTATCCACCACATTCATAATTTCTTCATTCTCTGAACCGATGTTCCATGTGTAAATGAGCAGTGCTGGCTGCAGGAGAACCTCAGTTTATATATCACATAGTACCTAGTAGGTATTCAATAAAAGCTTATTACTGAAAGACTGTTTCCTCTTCCCAAACCATAGTATTGAAGTACTGGAAAGTGTAAGTTAATAGAGGGCAGGGACTTTTATATTTTTATCACTATATCCTCAGCAGCCTAGTGCTGGTCTAGAGAATATATCTAATACATGTCTATTGATCTAATTTGAGTTTTTTCCACTTTTGACAGCAACAAAATGTCAAAATGTGTAGTAGAAAGAATGTTAAATGTGACCTGAGTTCAAATTCTACCTTTACCCCTTGCTACTTGTATGATTGTTGAGTCATATCCTCTCTAGTGGCTTCTATTTTCACATCAGCAAAATAAGGGAGTCCAACTAGATGAAATCTTTTCCAACTCTAGATCTACAATCTAATGTATTTTCTTTTCCTTATGAAGACCAAAAATGTAAGACATGTCCAGTGATTCTGTTTTTCACATCTGTGTGAAATAAAGCTCTATTGTGATCCATATTATTCAACTTACAACTGGTACTTCAAGGACAAGCAAGAAATGGCAACCCAATGGGAGATGACCTACAAAGAAACTAAGGATCAAACGTCTAGAACTGAAAAGTATCTCAAAAACTCATTAGTCCACCTTCCTCATTTTCTAGATGAAGGCACAAATAGAGTTTTGACCAAGATCACCAAAGTAAAAGCATCAAGGGTTAGATCTGAACTTGGGTACTCTAAGTACGGAGTCAATGTACTAAGATACTTCTTCATGCTATTTGATCAGTGATAAAACAAAAAGTTCCCTTATTCAAGGGGATTGTTGCATCATAGAACTAGAACTAGAAGACCCTTCTCTCCTGGACAGTGACTTCTTGCCCAACCATCGTTTCAGTAAGGAGTCAGCCTGTCATCTTCATTTCTCTGAACTCCTTTTCCTCACTCCCCTCCCTTCAGTTCTCTTGGCTTCCCCATTAGAATTTAAGCTCCTGGAGGACAGGAAGTGTTTTATATGCTTGTATTTGAACACCCCAACCAATCAGCCAATCGAAATATAAATATCTATTAAGTTCCTACTATGATTCAGGCACTCTGTTAGGGATACCCCCCAAAAAAACAAAAAACAAAGAAAAACAAAGAACAGCCTTGCCCTCAAAGAGCATATAATCATCTGTGGAAGACAGCATGCAAACATATATATACATATATATATATATATATGTACATATATATGTACATATATATATGTATATATATAGTAAATTATATTCAAGGTGAATGGAAATAATGAATAAAAGTAAAGATTCAGAATAAAGAGAGATTGGAAAAGACTTCCAGTCAAAGATTCTAGTTAGACTTAAAGGAAACCTGGGAGGTCAGTTATCAGAGGAGAGGACAGAGCACACTCCAGGGATTTTATAATTAGTCTTGGAAACAGCAGGGAGTTACTACAGTTTATTGAGTACCTAAGATGAGATGATTGGACCTGCACTTCAGGACAATCACTTTAATGTTTAGCTTGCTTCTAACCCTAACCCCAACCCTAACCCTAAATTTGCCTTCTTCCTCTCAACTAACCAAGAGTATTTAGTGAACACAAGTAAGTCTATGTAACCATCATTCCCTTTGTCTATCTAGTTCAACCATTCTTACGTGTGTGTGTGTGTGTGTGTGTGTGTGTGCAAGTGTGTCTGTGTGTGTGTGTATGTGAGTGTGAGATGAACTAGCTTTGCAATCTGGTTATCCCTATGAGTGTTTTCTCAGAATCTTTTATTAAGTGCTAATTTTTTCCCAAAAATTTATTTATTTATTTGTTTGTTTGTTTATTTATTTATGTGCATCTATACATGCATTTTTCCAAGTTACCAAATTTCCCTCCCTTCTCACTCCCCTCCCCTCAGCAGGGGACAGGCAGGTCAGCATTTTACATACATATTTTGTTAAATATGTTTACAAATTAGTAATTTTTGGCATGAGAATCAGGATTAAGGGAAAGAAATACCTAAGAGATGATTTTTAGAAGATGTTCATCAGATTTGGAATGGTTGTTTTTTTCTGTGTTTCATTTTGTTTCTCAGAATCTTTTTAAATACATAAAATTAAAAGCATAGTATTGCAAAGCAAACTAGTTACACTGAAACAGCTATTTTAAATATCTTTTTAAAGTTTACAGAATAAAGAAGTTAAAATTCTCTGATCTAGTCCCGTCCTCTCATTTTTAGGGAGGAGGGAAACAAAACCTAGAGAGTGATGCTTTCAGTCACACAAGAAATACCTAATAAAGGTGAGATTTTAATTCTCACCTTCTTTCTTGAAAACCCCTAGTCTACATTTGAGTACTGATAGGACTTATTAATCAATCCACAAATAATGTGTTAAGTAGCTACTATATGTAAAGGGCCAGGGATGGAAAAAAAAGGAAGCAACTCTTGACCTTGAAAGATAAAATAAAATGACATTTCTTGGTAAGTTTGTGCATTCATTGAGACAAGATGCAGAGTTGTTTTCCTCTGCTCTCCTGAAGCAATCTATAAAAAGCAAAAATCTATCTGATCTGTAGATCATATGGCGGGCCTTCCAATCACCCCCTATTCAAGTCAAGCTTCCCAGAGTGATTCAGCAAAAAAGCAAAATTAGCAACTCTATTGATTATGAATTATTCAGGTAAATGGGTCGTAAACCTAGATTTAATAGCTGAGAGGGAGCCAGGCTCCCCATGGCTAGAGGGATAGGATTTGAGATGGGAGACACACTGCAGATGCCAAGTTCTCCCTACAGAGGACACACACCTGGAGACAGGAGCTATGAACCATGGCAGGAAAATAAATTTGAATGAGAACGACAGGAGGGGAATTGGTAGGTGGAGATAAAAATCAGAGAGCACAAGGAAGACAGACCTTTCTGATGACTCAAACTGGGGTCCCAGTTGTCTGGCTGTTGCTTCCAACAAGGTCCATGATGTATGACCTCCAAAATTCCCTCTCTCCACTCCTGGTAGGCATTGATTTAATGTCCCAAATTTCCCTGGTCAAGGAGGGAGACCTTCTTTCTGCATTCTAGTATTAAATAATTCTTTGTTTTTATGCAGAAGGATTGTATTATCTTTACTATGGATTTAAAAAGATCTCCTCCAGGATTTCTGTTGCTTAAGTATCTCCTGCTAAGCTGAGTTTGTTCGAATTACTTATAAGGAGAGAGGAGAGAGAGAGAGGCTGTAAATTGCATACTTCCCAATTCCCAGAGCTACTAGAGAGTCTGTACAGTTGAGGGACATTAAAATGTCATACAACCTCACTGCAGTCAGGGAGGAAAAAAATAAAATAAATAGAATAAAAAGTCCCTTTCCGTGGTAACTGACAAACTCTGTTGACTAGTCCATTCATTTTCTTTTTCCTTGTAAAATACATTGTTTTTTCTCCCTCATTGACCTTATGTTATTCATTATAGTGCATCCTCCTAGCAATGCCATCTCTAGTTGCCATCAACTTGGGTTTGGACCTTTCCCACCTTCTGGCATATAAAAGCTTCGAAAAGGTGACTATCTCTTTGTACTCTTGTACGGAGTCTGAGAAATAGCTTGAATTCTCCCCAAGCACCCAAAATGCTCAGGTAAACATAGAAAACATGAAGAAGGACAGTCTAAGACCTTTCCCCTGCTGATGGTCTCAGTTTGTACATTTTTGCTAGAGCAGGGGAAGATGGGAATATTCTTTCATTTTTTTTGTAGATAGAAAGGGTCGCATTTGTCGATGTTCTTTGATGGTCATAATAAGAAAGAGTCAATTGAAGAAAAAATTATAAATTAAACAAATTAAAAAATAAAAGACTTTTATTGAGAGTAGCAGGCAAAAGAAAAATTAGAGAGGGAGGGAGGCATCTGCCAATGAATTCAACTCTGTCTTGGCTAAGGCCATATCTTTCTGCTGTTGTTGATGAAATAGGACAATTAGATGAGACTTGGAAATCAGACTCAAAACCTTAGAGGACAGGATGCTCCATATTGATGGTATTTACCCAAGTAATTGCTTACCACTGAATCCCCTGAAGGGACTAACAGTTAATTAAAATACATAAGCTGGCCAGTTACTGTGGCAAGAAATTAAGGACTTTGAATAACCCAGGAAAAAAATGCTTTAGAAGTTCATCAGTGGCAGTCTATTTACAATTTCATATGTCCCTTCCAGGATTACAGGCTTGACTGAGTCTCTTCTGCTCCCTAGTCAAGTCATGTGGGGTAGTGGGTAGAGAGCAAAATCTAGAATTGATTTTGAATCTGAATGCTGAACCAGACCATAGAGTTCATAGAGCGCCCTCCCCCATTATTTGACTGTAATAAAATTGAAGTTCAGAGAAGAGAATTAACTTGACCCAAGGTCCCACATGTAGTTAATAACTGAGGAACAAGCAGTCATTGGTTGGAGTTCAACCTAGGTCTTTCAGCTTCTTAAATAATATACTTCCCCCTCCTCCTTGTTGTAACATGTAGCTAGAATCAGATGGTCTTCCATTGGGAGCAAGAAGTCCCTTCCTTTGTTGGTGTGAATGAAGTCACTCCAGGTCAATTTTTCAAGTGCCCTTTAACTATTTAATACTGTTAAAGGTTGATTCAAGTAGAGTCCAACTCTTTTTGTTTTTGCTTTTAATACTAACTTTACATTGTTCCTCTTATTCTTTAGCAATTCATGGGGAACCAATGGAAAAAAAGAAAATCTTTCCAAGTCACCACTAAGAAAACAATGTTATGCTATTCACCTGAAGTCCCAAGGTCCTCAAAATTCTGTCTGGAGAACTATTTTAACCAGATTTGTTGTCTGCATGAGTCATATCCGCATTTGAAATTTAGATGCTAATGCAGAACTTTAGAGATAGATATTTAGGCACCACTGGTCTGCTGCAGCCTCTCTGGAACTTTGTAGTGCATTAGCTCTAGGCCATTCCAATGCTTTTGAAAAGATTTGGCTTCTCCATCCTAATTATCTGCTGACGTCTGTCCCAAATTTAATGGCCAGAGCTAGTTGAGTCTTTCACATTTTAGCAATATTCAATATCATTATTATGCATGTGTTGATGACTCACATTTATCAGCTATCACCTGGATTATGGAGGAGAGGGAAATGAGCACTGGAAAACAATCTGTTGGGATGTTAATGCCACCGTTATAACAATAATGTCTTGTACCTGGCGGGGAGGTTGTAGAGAAAAGCACATCATTTCTTGGAGAAATAAATGAATAACATATTGTTCAGATGAGCTTTGCTTTTTGTATTGTTTCCACTGGTACTTGCCCATATTCTTTCTGTTTTAGTATGTGAGCCTGACTATGAACTCCTCCTTCTAGGACTTTGTTGGCACAGAGGCAATTATCATTAACCGATTTAACAAGAACTTTAATTCTAGAAGATAAATAGGTCCGGCTTTCCCTACTATCCCTAATGTAATATGGAATATTTTAGGTTCAGGATAGTTAGAAGATAACATAGTACTCATTTTTATCTTCAGGGATTGAAATTTAAAGATACTAACCCTAAACTTGATTGCTGATCATCATCTGTGAACTGTGGAATAAATTTTGAAAAAAATTCATAAATAATCAGAATATTTAAATTCAATTCTGAAAAAATAATTTATTAAGTACTTATTATATGTAAGGGAGGCAGATAACCCACTAGAGAGAGAGTTGTCCTTATAATCAAGAACTGGGTTCAAATACAGTTTCTAACAAATACTGATTATTTGTCCCTTGATGAGTTCCATACCCTCTCATTGCTCTAGTCATCTTTTTGCTTTTGTTTTTTTTTTTGCAAGACAGTGGGATTAAGTGACTTCCCCATAGTCACACATTTAGGTAATTATTAAGTGTCTGAATCTGGATTTGAACTCACGTCCTCCTGATTCTAGAGCCTGTGCTATATCCACTGTACCACATAGAAGCCCCACTGGTCAACTCCTTGTTAACACTTTCAGTTGTCATGAAAATCTGAATTGATGGAATAGTTTCCTATCTCAAATAAATCAATGTTCAGTTCATATTTGTGTTCCTGCCTCAATTATGTCCAGAGGCATCAAAATGGGTTCTGGAATCTGGAGCAAATTCAATTGAATGGAGGTTATGGAAGTAAGATAGGGTATGACCCATTTCTCTTTTGTTTAAGGTAGCCTGGAGACATAAATATAGAATTTGAGAAAGTTGGAGAATTACAAGGTCTGATTGTTTCAAAAAGACAGAATTTGGAATAAAGAATATAAACCAAGTATTAAACTTATAAGGGAGGATGAGGTCCTCCTTGTGGTGGTCCACAAATGTCAGCAAAAAAGCAAACGATGAAAAACTGGTTCACAAAGGGCAGTTAGGACTTCAAAGGAACAGGAACATTTGTTTAAGTAAAGAAGATCATAAAGTGGATATAGGAAGGAACAAGAATGAATGCCATCTCCTCCTGTTGGTCCAAGATATAGCAGATAATTTTTTTTTCCCCATCAAAATCCAAACCAAGATTTCAATGAGTACCAGAAGATGGAAGCATCTGAGAGGAAGAGAAAATGGAATTCAACAAAAATGTTGCTATTCATTCGTTTCAGTCATGTCTGAAACATCATGGCCCTATTTGGGGTTTTAGTTGCAAAAAATACTAGAATAACTTGGCATTAACTTCTCCAGCCCATTTTCAGATGAGGAAACAGAGATAAACAGAGGTAAATGACTTGCCCAGGATCACACAGCTACTAAGTGTCTGAGACCAGAATTGAACTTGTGAAGATGAGTCTCTACTGTGCTACCTCATGAAATGTAGAAGAGTATTTTAGTAGAAAGAGAAGATCCTGGAAGAAAGTTATGGTTGAATTTACTGAGGAGGTGGGAGGGGACATTGACTGGTCACTGCTGCTGATCCTATTGCTAAGTCCAAGTATTCTGAGTGGCATAATCTCTAATCAAAGTTGTAGACTTGGAGCAATTCACACAGGTGAAATGAACCTCAAGGAGAGGGACATGAACACTATTGAACCTTGTGATGGGGGGAATAAGATTAGGGAGCAAATCCACAAAGTGGCAAGCACTTTCATGGAGATAGGTAGGGAAGTATTCTCCCTAAAGTTGCTGGCACTTGATTCCAAGTCCTGCTCTGATCTGATCTGAAGTGTTGAAAATATGAGACAGCCTCTTCCTTTTCCTACACTAGGGGAAAAAATAATGTAGCTCCTTTCTTCAAGAGTCTGACATTCTATTCCTATGGTTTTAGTTTTCTATGGCATGCCTAAGCAATACAATTAAAGGTTAAAATCTTTAATCAGAATATCTAGAATTTTACAGTGGAATAAAAAGTCTCAAGATACCAAAGACATATAAAAAATCTTATCAATATTAAAAAGTGATCATCAGAGCATCAATAATTAGCAATCTAAATGCCTTCTCTCCCATGAAGACAAAAATCTCTATGAAAGTCATCTACACATAACTTGATACCAACAATTATATGAAAAATGAAGAAAATATAAGACCCTATTGAGATTATTTTATTAGGTTGTTCAAACCGTAACAATTGTTATTTTGTTTACTGATTTCAAAAAACCCTCTTGATTCATTAAAACAAAATGCTATTTAACAATCCCTTTTAGAAAAAGGCATCACCTATATATACATGCAAATAATTCCAAATTCAGCATAAGATATAACAATGGAAATAATTCTGTACAATGACCCTCTGATAATAAATGCCACTTGAGTTATAAAACAGAGAGATGTATGTACACCAAGCTATTTGCCACTGTGTTGGAGGGTATTGAGCATAGAGTCCAGGTCATGGAGGAATTCCCTCTGTATGGGGAGGGCATTACCAGATACTGTGGTTTGTGGATGATGTTGTACTGCTTGGATAAATCCCCAGAATGCTGCAGAGCCTCCTGGAAAAGATCCATAATCATTCAAAGGACTTTAGCCTGTTCAAACACAAAGGAAATATTGAATATATGAAGAATGTTTATTGCTCAGATTTCAGCACGCATTTGGATGGGCACTGTATAGAATGTGTCCACCACTATTTATACTTAGGACAGATGGCATATTTTGGCAATTACTTGGGTTTGGAGTTGAATAGAAAAAAAAGACAGTGAACTGTATTGCTTATATAAAAAGAGATAAGTTCTTGTTTTGACCTTAAGCTTCCTATGAAAGCTAAAATCCATCTTTTAAATACTAAACTTCTACCAGTGTTGAAATATGGTGGAAAGTCAAAGAATGATGCTAACTTCAAAGATTTAAAATTGAGAATTCCATTGAGATCAATGAAGAGGGCTATGGAAGATGTGCACAGTTGCTTTTTGAGACAATATATACTTAATAAACATATAAAACTTATAATCACTGGAAATGCAAAGAAAAATCCTGTCTGCCTTCTAAGAGTTTACATTCTAATGAGGAAATTGTCTAAATGGCTAGGTGTGAGCATGCTAGGTAGAAGGTTAAAGAAGAGCAGTATGAGAGAAGAAAGCATTAGGAGTTGGGGGGGTTGGGAAAGGTCCCCTAAAGATTTTGCAATTTGAAATGAGTCTTAAAAAAATGCAAGAGAATATAAGAGGCAGAAATGAGGGGAAAGAATAGTCTATACAGGAGGGGGAATCAGTGAGAAGGTACAGAGGTAGAGGATGGTGTATTGTATCTGGGGAACTGCAAGCAGTCTAGCATTTCTGGATCACAGAGGGAAGAAGTGCAGGTGGGGAAAAATGTATAAGAAGATAGGAAATATAGGAAGGTCTAAGTCTGTGAAAAATTTTAAATGCTAAATAGATTTTTATATTTGATTCTGTCAGTAATAGGGAGCCTCTGAAGATCACCGAACAGTGAACATAGCCAAACTTATCCTTTAGAAAAATCACTTTGGGAGCTCATTGGAAAATCAATTAGAAGAGATATATTTAAGGTAAGAAGACCTTTTTTGATCATTATTGTAAAATTTTAGGCTAGAGGCGATTAAGGCCCAAATTAGAACTGCAGTTGTGTGAGCACAGAAAAGAGGATATAAATTGGAGATTGACAGGTAGAAAAACTTATTATTTTGCAATGGTTTTTAGATGTGCGATGCTAGGGAGTGAAAAGGTAACGTGCAGGTTGTGGACCTGAGTAACTGAAGATGGTGGAGGCTGATGCTTTTGGAAGCAATAGAGAAGTTCAGAACAGGGGAAGGTTTGAGGGGAAAATCCAAGTTAATTGTGTTTAAGATGCCTATCAGACACTCAATTGAAGATGTCCAAAGGTCAGTGTTGATGCATGACTGAGGTTCATAAGAACTAGATATATAGATTTGGTAACATCTTTTTGGTGATGACAATTGAATCCATAAGAATTGATGAGATCACCAAGCAAGATACTATAAAGAGAAGAAATTCTAGGACTAAGTTTGGTGGGGGATCCATGGACAGGGGTGTGTAACAATAGGTCAGAATATGCTGAGTTATTTATTGGTAAATAACCTTTGAGGAACTCTGAAAAATACTAAGAGCAAAAAAAAATCAAAGAAATGAATGTTAGAGAAGAAAAAGAATTAGCCATGTGACAAGAATAAGGTATGACCCCTGGACCACTGGAATGCTCCATTGTTACCCTTCCAATATCAAGAAAAAATAAAAAAAGTTCATGTTAAGTGGAGTGCTTTTGACAAATAATGCAAGGATGTGGAAAAAAAACTGTTTTAAAAATGGACCTTGATTTGGTCTCTCTGATCACTCCCCTTAACTAGTCAATCTAGTAAATTTAAAAGTAGCCAGGGGACAATAGCAGGAAATAAAATTGTAGAGGGAAACTTGGAAGTCAATGTATAAACTGTTCCAAGGAGCATAATTTATAAAATTCCATAAATTAAGCAAAATTTACATCCTGGTAATGTTCACTGAATCATGGAAAGTCATTTGGGTGCTATTTCATAAGGTGCCCAGTCCTTTATTTGGAAATTCCTCAAAAAATAGATCTCTATAGTGCCAGACCAACAGAACATCAAAAACTCACTGATAACGTTCAGACATGACTTTAAATCTTTACTTATAACTTTGAGATGATTTGGATATGTTAATGAACAAAACCTAAGGTAACACAGGGGAGAGTTAGTCTATTCCCGCTCCCAAAAAATCCTTTAAAAACAAGATGTCCAAGTCCTTCCCCCACTGAGCAGTCTTCCATTTTCATTGAATCCATGCTGCTGAGCACTCCCGATTATAATCCACAGTGATGGAGCGAACCTCTCTGCTTCTCCCCTCCCCATGCCATCTGCCTTGCTTTACCTTTCTATTCTCTGCACCTCAGTTGTCAATGTCTCTGCATTATTAAAGTCATTAAAGTGTGATTGCTGACCCATTTCTCAGCATCAGTCATGGTCTTTCCCAACAAATACCAAAGACCCTATTTCCATAATTTCATAAATTCAGTAGTCACATAGAATGCCAGACCTTGGGGCAGGTGGTGCAGTCTGCTATATTGGAGACAACCCCTGAATTGAAAATACAGATGTACTTAGGCATTTAACAGATGAATGTATTGAGTCACAGAAATATAAAATGACTTGACTTTGAAGTCCCAAGGTCACAGGCTATTCATGAGAAAAAGTGAATAATTTTATAAATTCTTTTTGAAAATGGAAATAGTTTAAATATATCTGATGTTAGCTATATAACATTAGCAAATGTATCCTTATAGAAATAGTATGATTATACTTTATTTTTCAATACTAGAAGATCAGTGATTTCACCAATGTCATAATTTCCTGAATTGAGACCTATCCTATCTTCTTCATATTTGAACACAAAAAATGGTAATAGGAAGAATAAGAACACACATGTTTTGAAAGCTGGTGGTAAGGTAAAGAAAAATATCAATGTTTGTCATGAAATTTGAAATAACTATTGGTTAGAATTTATAAACTTCACTTATTTTCTCTGCAAATGAGTTTCTAACTAGAGATGTTCAAAAGTGGGATAGACTATCTCGGGAGGTTTTTGGCTTGATCTCTCCCTGAAAATTTTCAATAAATATGAATGATCATTTTTATATATTTTGTATTAGAGATTCTATTTAAGGATTAGTTTAGAAAAGATGAACATCAAGCTCTTCCTACTCTGAAATACTGTGATTCTGCAATGAACAAATACAAAATAATCATAATTTGTTTCACTGGTTTATATCTATATAATATAAAAGTGGATCAGTCAAAAGTATTGAAAATAAAGGACATTTACTTTCATTTCTGAGAACATAAGGATGCTATGTTCAGCCCCATTCAGGAGCTTTTCTGAAATGAGCCCATTTAGTTCTCCAGCAAGAAAAATCTAATTAATTACTAAGTTCATACACAGTTCATGAATTGACTCTGATAGCCTACTAGAGATTGTACTTGGACAGGTAGGACCATCTTCATGACATTATGAGGCATACAAATAAGACTTTCCTGGAGGACTATAGATCTAGTTCTGGATGGGACCTTAAAAGAAATCTAGTCCAATCCCTCTACTCTACAAATGAAGAAACTTGAGTCGCACATCCAAAGAATTATTAAACATCCTATATATACACCCTTTTACTTGCAAAGAGATCAAGTGATTCAACACTGTGACATCATAAATCTACATCGGGTAGAGATGTAGCCTCGCTCATTCTTAAAGATGAGGAATTAAGTTTTCAATGTTTTAAATGACTTTTTCCATATCACAAAAGTAGTCATATCAGGGCTAGTCTGAAATTGAACCTAAGTCCTCTTGATTTCACAACCAAAATTTTTTCCACTACTTCAAAAAACAAAGCAAAATGAAAGAAAAATACTGAATTCAGTTATTTTTTCCTTAATTCCTTCACAATTCAATAAAACGAACCCATCTCCTTGGATATCTTGAATAAGATGCATATACTTCTCCTCTTTGATCCATGTCCTTATATATGGTAAATACATTTCTCCCCATTAACTACTGGAAAAAAAGAAACTTTGAATGAGTCAACTCTCAAATTTAAAACAAACAAAAATAATTTGCATTCTTCTAAGAGTGTTTCCTTGTCAGAGTATGTTTTTGCAATGAACTTTATTAATCACATTCATTTAGAAATGGAAACCTTGTTTTCTACAATCAACAAATAAGTTCCAAGGTCTTCAGTGCCTTTGCTTAGCTTGGCAATGAAGTGAATTTGGCTAAAAACATTAACTGATAGACATTTTACAGCCAAATAAAAATAGCTTGAAAATATATTAAGGGCATCTTAGCGTTTCTGTGGAGGTGTGTGATGGGATACTAATGCTTCTCCATAAATATCTTTGTGCTGAAATATTAGAATGGGTTGTGGTCAGATGACCACAGGCATAAAACAAATCATTGACGGTTTATTTATCCATTCAGTCTTCTTTCCTCCCAGTGACTGATGGCCTCACATTTGGGCATCTTTTACTACTCTTACATTAAGCTCTTCCATCAGGAGGATGCAATAAATTGCACAAAATCCATCTAGGGTATTATCTTCCTCATAAAAAAAATTTCTTTACGAGGCCAGATTACTTACGTCCTTCTCTGTCCCTGCTCTAGAGTTCTATGAAGTCCTAAGTCATAAAGAGGTGACATCAGGGCAAGAATTAGTGAACCTTCAGTAATACATGAAAGACAATTGAGGAGGTCAGCAAAATTCCCAATTTGCAGGTTTGAATCTGTTAGGAACTTTAAATGCCATCCAGCCAAGTTCCCTCATTCCACAATTTGAAAAAAAAATGAGAGCCAAGGAGGTTAAGAGACTTGGACAAATTACTCAGATAGTAAGCGGCAGAGTAAGGATTTATAATCAAGTCTTCTGACTTCAAAACTTATGATCTTCACAATGTCCAATAAATGGACATAAAGATGCTTTGTTTTATTATTTTGTCCTCTTCCGATTTTCAAATATTATGACACTCAGAGGACTAAACATTCCGGAATAGAAGGCACATTCAAGGTCATATATTCCAGTCTGTATATTTTACAGATAAATAAACCAAGGCTCAGTAGGTAAAGCAATTTGTACAAGGTCTCACAAGTAATAACAGATGAAGAAATCCAAACCATTTCTATTATCTCCAAATTCAAGAATTCTTACACTACAAAATGCTAAATTTTTCTAGTTTTAATTTTTTCCCATGTTCTCGCTACTGGTTCAGTTTTAAGATATCTAAAGTATCTGCTTCCTGAGGCAAATTTAACTGAAGTCTATTAATCAATGGACCATACTGTTAAATACAGATCAAGTCAACCTGGCTTGGGAAGAAAATGGACGAAGTTTTTCTACTCTTGCAGAAAGTGACAAAACACTTTCTATGATTATAGTCCTCAAAGCAAAATAGTAGTTGTTCTTTTCCTTTGCCCCTCTTTCCTAGAAAGAGGTTTAAATTTTGAGGTAGTTAAAAGGAGATAAACCTAAGAAAAGCTTATTTCAGAAACAGGTTTTGAAAAAGTATCGTCACAACAATTATTTCCTAGACTAAAGTCCCTACACCTAGTGTCAAGGAAAACTTCTCATCACAACCTTTCTTCCACCAAGATAAGCCAGGGTGCAGTGATTTAATCTCAATACTTAAATATGCCAATGAGCCTGTGAATTAATAATCACTGGGAATACTTCCTCCGACTATCTAGATTGCAACGTATCCTTGCTTGCCCATTCACTCATTCTTTCCAGAATTTAGCCACAGATTGTGTTCCCAATGTAGTGAAACTCTTGATTTGCCTTCAAATTGAGAGTATATCAATCAAGAACAATGGTTATCCTTTAAGTTTACTCTGCTCAACAAATGATAAGGACATGTTATTTTTACTGTATGTTTTAAGGATGATATGCTTTATTCCTATTTACCTCCTTAATTTCTTTTTCTAGGTCATCCTTAGCCTTAATTCTCCCGATTCTGTTGGGATTCATACCTTAGATCTCAGTATAACCACACTAGCAACACTAAATTGGTGATTCCTTATGTCAGGGAGAAATTTCAAACTAAAAGGACAGTTTTCCAAAAGCAACCTAGTCCACTCTCCTTCTCATTCATTCTGGGTCCAATTCCTCATTGCCCATTTGTATTATCTATAATATATAAAATTCATTCCTAGATACATATGCACATTGATAATTACATGTATGTATCCGTAAACATATATAGACACACAATATAAATATATATCTATTTAGACACATGGATGGATGCATACATGTGTATATACATGAATGGTTACAAGAATGAATGATTACATGAATGGTTGGATGCATGGCTGTATATAGAATAGAGGAACCCAATAGATTGCCCATTTAACTGTATAACATAAACTGTATGACATAAACTCACACAACCAGACCAGCAAGCATTCAGAGCATGTGCTGCAATGGGGAAGTGCAAGGGTTTGGGGCCCCTGAGGGCCCCCCCTCCAAGGTGCTTTGAACAAGACTCCCAGGCAGCTGGCTTCAATGGGATAAGGAGTTTAAGATCCCTGGTATCCAAGGGCCTCTTTGCTTCCCAAACCTAAGATTCTGTGACTATAAGGGGTCTCCTCATTTATCAGTTACAAGCTTTTCATCAGATTTATACATTTCTTAAGGATGTAGAGTTTCCCTTGGCTGTCTATTAAAAATATTTTCATTTTATTGAGTTTTATTTCTAACAAACAACTTCACAGATATTTCCATTTACAAAGCAGGATAAAAGGGATCATATATAAAATTGAGAATATCTACTTCATACTATTAGAATTATTTTAAAGTGTTCCATAAATTCTTTCAAATTTGGCTTATTTATGCTCACCTTTGAGCTTCCTTCTGTTTTCTTATATGAATTTCTTAAAATACTTAAAAGGTCTTTATAGGGGGTACATTATTTTTTAATCCCTTCTATTAAAGCAGAAAAAAATTGAGAAAGAAAAAAAGAAAATTCATGATAAAACATTGTTAAACAAAACTAAGACAATATTGATTGCCATGTCCAAAAATGCATGTCTCTTTCTGAACCTGAATCCCATCATTGTCCTGTCATCCTTCTATAAATTGTTCTCATTCTGCTAACGTTTTTATGAATTAGTTCATAATACTCAGAATCCTCTGAAATTTTGTTCAGCATTTCTTATGGTACAGTGATATTACACTGCATTATATTTACTTAAAACCATTTGTTCAGCCATTAGTAGTCATCTCCTAATAGATGGGAAAGCCCTTAAATTCTATTTCTCTTCTCTGACTGACTCTGTGTGTTTGTGTTCCAATCTCTGTCTCTCTCTCTCTCCCTCTCTCTCTCTCTCTCTCTCTCTCTCTCTCTCTCTCTCTCTCTCTCTGTCCATTTCCATCAACTTTCCGAATCAGGAAGTATATTTTCCTTGTGACTACTCCCTCCTTGGTATTATCTCATTTTCTGCAGCACCATCTCCTCCTTATTTGATTACCTGTTGAGTTTGATGTATTTTTACACCTAATTGTGTGTGTGTGTGTATTCAAACTCCTTTTTTTATTCAGTTTTAGATTAAGCCACAAAATTAAGTTATGATAAACAACAAAGTTAACCCTTTTCTTTCTCCTTTTCACATTGTTATATTTCTTTTGCTTTTTATTCATCATTTTTAAACCCTCAAAGGAGAAGTGATTGAACCTCAGATCCTCTCTCAATGTCTTTAAACACATTAAGCCCCTGACATGTACCAAAATTAAATATTATCATCATAAGGTCCCTTCCAATTGATCAAAATACTATATTTTTTGTTTCTCTTGACTTGTAGTTTTACTCTAAAACTACTTTTCCACTATGGTAGGATTTATCAGAAATGATTGAAAGTTTCCTAGTTCAGTTAAAAAAACATTTTTCCCCAATCAAATTAGATTGTTTAACAGAATAAGTAATTTTAGGATAAGGCCTATAAACTTTCATTGTAGTAAATATTTGGTTCCAAGATCTCATTTTTAAAAGAAGTCACTAGATCTTATTTGATTTTGTACTATGAATTCTAGAATTTGAATTGCTTTTTTTCTGGAAAAATACAGTACTGTTTTCTTTGATACCAGATATCTGGATTAAAGGTAGGCATTCCTGAGAATTTTCCTCAGGGGATTTCTTTCATCCATTGATCTGTGGATTATTTCTGCCTTACCTTAGTCTTCTGGTTAGAATATATTTCATGTTTTCATTTATGATTTCTTAAATTACCAAGTCTAGTTTTTATGGAGCCAAATAATTTGTAATTTTTACTTCTGGATCTATTTTTCAATTTCATGTTCTTTTTAAATTTTCATTTATTTCTTCATATATATTTCTTCTTTTCATATATTTCTTCAATTTTTATTTATTTATTGTCATCCATATGCACATGTATATTTTTTAAGTTACAAAATTCCCCTCCACCTTCCCTTCCCACCCCTCTTTCCTCAGCTGCAAATGGTCAGATTAGCATTGTACATATATATATTTTGATAAACATGTTTACATATTAGTCATGTTCTGCATAAGGAATTAGGATTAAGGGGAAAAGATACATGAGATAATTTTTATAAAATGTTTATCATTTTATAAAGGGTTGTTTTGCTTTATTTTTTGTTTTGTTGTTCTTCTTCTGGATGAAGATAACATTGTCCATAGCCGATCTGATACAGTTGTCCTAGCTCTCTGAACTGCTGAGAGGAGCTGCTTCCATCAAGGTTATTCATCTCATAATGTTATTGATGCATTGTTCCCTTGGTTCTACTCCCTTCACTCAGCATCAGATCTCGTAAGTCATTCCATGCTTCTCTAGAGTCCAATCATTTATAGTGTCTTATAGAAAGAACAATAACATCCAAAGCATTCATGTATCATAACTTGTTTAGCCATTCCCCAATTGATGGGCATCCCCTCAATTTCTAATTCTTTGCTACTATAAAAAGAGTTGCTATGAACATTTTGGAACATATGGAACTTTTCCCATGTTTTATTGTTTCTTTTGTATATTTGTATATTTGTATGACCCAGCAATTGCTGGGTCAAAGGGAATGAACATTTTCATTACTCTTTGGGAATAGTTCCACATTGCTCTCCAGAATGGGTGAATTCTAGGCTAGCTAGGTGGTGCAGTGGATAGAGCACCGGCCCTGGAGTCAGGACAAAACCAGCCTCAGACTCTTACTAATAACCTAGCTATGTGACCTTGGGCAAGTCACTTAACCCCCTTGCCTTTCCAAATAAGACAAACAAACAAAATAAAAGAATGGGTGAATTCTTTGATCTTTTGATTTAAAAAAAAAAATTACTGTCTCTGGAGCTGTTCATTTTTGCTTGATTTCTCCTATTTTATAAGGAGTTCCTTAGATAAGTTTTATTACTTTCTCTTCTGAGATATGTGTTCTCCTTAAATTTTTCCTACAAAACTTTGATTTCTTTTTTTCACTTATTACTTCACCTTTTCAAGGTATTTATATAGCTTTTGTGGAAAATTTGAGGTACAGAGTTGCTTGTTTCTTCATCTGGGGAATCTCTAGATTTACAATATATTTCATAATAATGTATGTTTTCTTTGCTTTACAAATCTCTTGGTGACTGAATTAAGGCTTTATAACAGGACCAGGCTCTGTCTTCTGATGTACTCTTTGGATAATCCTGGGCCACCTGAACTTCTGTGATGACCTAAAGTGAGTTTCAAGAAATGAGATAAATAAAAGAAATATGAGCATTTATGGAAAGTTGAGGAAATTCTGCAGTTACTTCCTCCAAGTATAAGACTTTTGTAATTATGCTATGTAGATTTGTAATTATGGTATATAGATTTGTTCTGAGTGACTATTCTCTCTGTCCTAAACATAAACGGATCTTCCTTATGGAGGAAAAGGTAAAGGGACTTTGATAAATGCTTTGTTACTCTTCATATATTTGAAGAGAATGAAGATTTCCAAAGACACTAAAGACTTTAATGGGAAAGAAAAGAATCTGAGACTGAAAAAGGAAGACAACTCCTTTTAGGGCAATAGAGAATGAAAAGTGTTAAAGAAGAAGGAGAAGAAAAAATATTTATAGTTAGAACTTAGAAATAAATATAACACTACTTCTGATAAGAAAAGAACTGGATTTTCTAAAGAGGGAACAGTCTCTTGTCCTCCCTAGATTGATATTGCCAAGCTAAAGAAATAACCAGGTGAGAAATCATTCAGTACAGGATAGAAAAAATAAAGAAAAGAATGGTAGTAGTCAGTGATTCTCTGTTCAGGGTGAGGCAACTATTTATCAGCCTAATTGCAACAATAGAGGGATTGTTGTCTTTATGCTTCCTGTTTCAAAAACAAAAGAGGGAATCATCGAAGACCTAGATAAATTTTTCAGTAATTCAGATGTGTACAAATGACAATTCAGGGAGGAACATAAACAATATTATTAAAGATTATAAAGTTTTGGTCAAGAAACTGAAAATCAAAATGACTATGGTTTTTATTTTCCTTTACTTGTGCTCAAATAGGGTAAGAGATATAGAAAAGAAAAATTAATTAGGAAAGTGAATGTCTAGCTTACAAGGTGCAGTCTAAGGATGAGATATGGATTTCTAGATAACCACTTGAAATATAGGGTTGGCAGATACCTGGTCAGAGATGTGGTGTACCCAACAAAGGATGGTAATAAATGTTTTTTTAATCAAGTATCTTGCAAATATAATTTTTAAAAAACATTTAAAATAAAAAGACAGGAATAGAAAATATAGCTCATGTATATTTCCTGTTAGCAAATGTAGAGAAAATTCAATGAAAAAGAGCTGCTGAGTAACTCACAAATTCACATAAAACAAAATTATAATTTTCTTTTTTTTAAATTTCTTCAAATTAATTTGTTTACCTTTTTTTTTAAATTTTGGGTTCCAAACTCTATCCCTGCTATTGAGAAGGCAAACAGTATGATATCAATTATACATGAGATATCATGAAAAATACATTTCCTTATTAGCCATGTTACAAAAAAACTAGAAATATAAAATTAAAAAATACTTCAAATTGAATGTAAAATTCATCAGTTCCATCTCTGGAGGCTTAAAGTATTTTTCATCATTAATTCTAAAGAATTGTGTTAAATCATTATGTCAATCAAGATATAATTATATATTATAATAAATTAGTTTTTCACAGCTGGTCATCAATATAATGTTGTTGTTACTGTGCATAATGTTCTCACTGTTTATAAAGTTCTACTCACTTCACTTTGCATCAGTTGATAGACTTTTGATGTTTTTCTAAAACTATCTTGTTCATCATTTCTTATGTCATAACAGTACTCAATCACATTCACATACCACAGCAAATTCAACAATTCCCAAATTGATGAACATCCCCTCAATTTCCAATTCTTTGTCACTGCAAAAAAGAGCTGTTATAAATATTATACATTATAAATATTATAAATATATAGGATTCTTTTATTTGATCTACATGGCAAAATCCTAGAAACTACAATCAAACTATTGACTCAATTGTCAATATTTACAAACAGCCCAAGTTTAGGCAATAAGCAATAGGAACTAGATTTATTAATGTAGAAGGTTTGGCTTCATTGGTATCAGTGAGATTTGGTGGTATCAAGCCCATAATTGGACTGTGTCTTTGGATAAAAATTTCCTTATTTAAAAAAATAAGAAAAATTTGTTTGTGTGGAGCAGGAGAGAAGGGTAGGAATCATATTCTAATGTGAGCAAATGAAGGACTAAAACAGGGACAATATATGGGTGAATGGCAAAAAGGAAGAAAGAGAAATGATTCATGTCACTGGATGATACTACAGAGGAAATAGATTATCAGTATGGAAATTAGCCTGGTAAAATACAGTATTTATCCAATTATCCAAAGATCTGATGGAATTCATGTTGTGTTCAAAAGAGGAAGAGATAATTATTAGTTGACTTGACTTAGTGATAATTCTATCTTACAAATAAATCAATATTTATTTATTTCAGTTGATTGATTTCTTTGTTATTTATTATTAAATCTGGCTTGAGATGTCCCAGACAAGACAGAAAGATGTCAAAAGGAAATTCTATTCTGAATGTGATTCTCATTAACAAAGTAGAACTGAATCCTGGGATGGAAACGAAAGGAAATTTGGAGGAAGTGCTACTGCATTTTGAGGTTTGTGATAGAGAAGAAATTTGGATTAAAATCTTCAATTCACTCTACATTTTAGAAAAAACAGATTTCAAAAAAATTCACGTGGATCTAAAGTATAAAATGCTTTAGAAGGAGTCAGTCTAGGTGGAATTGGGAGATGTTCAACAATGAAACTGTAGAACAAATGGAAATATTCAAAGAGAAGGGGTAAAAAGGATTTGTCTGAAGAGATCAATGTGGATACACAAAAAATTCAGCAACCAATTTGAGTTTGTTTTTTTTTTAATGAAATGTGCAGGAAAACAGAATCAAGGCCAGATAACAGAAGGTGACTATGAGAACATTAGCACAGTCCTATAAAAATAGTGTCCGGAATGCTAATGCTTAGAATGAGCTGATACAGACAAGGGAAGCTAAGAGAAATAGGCAAGTATTCTTCTTTAGAGTTTTATTGGTAGAAAAGAGAAAATTTACAATGGGATAATGCATTTGCTTTGGTTGGATGCCATGATGGTAACTGACAACAGGGTGAAGGTAGAGTTGGTAATCCTTGTTTTTTTCTATTTTTTCTTCAAAGGAAAATTATCTTTATACTGGAAATGACAAAACAAAAAATATTAACAGTAATGGAGTATTAAGAGAATACCTACCTGTTACTGATGCTCACCTGGAACAGATCAACTCCATTCTCAGATACTGGCAACTCATTGTTGTCATAGTTATGCCAGGGTCAGTGATATTTGAAAGATCAAGGAACAGAGGTATTAAAAAATGGGACAAGTGCTATATTTATATTTTTAACTGAAGGAAATGAGTCTGAAGTCATGTTTGATTTTGATTCTTACTAAATTCTACAAAAAAATGTTAGAATGGTATGTTTGATTTTGATTCCTACTAAAGTTCTGGAATAAATCATTTTAAAAATTAGTAACTTTAAGAAAAGGGAGCAACAGTGATAACCCAGAGATAACATTATATCATCAAGAACAAGTTATATCAGATTAATTTCATTTTCTTTTTGACAAACTACCTTATGTAGTAGTTGTAGGAAATGTACCTTCCTGAATTTGTGGCCTTCTTCATTACATCGTCCTTATTTTTAAGTGTAAATTTTGAAAAAACATTTCACGCTATTATTGAGGATAAAATGGAATATGCATAAGACAATAATATAATCAGATATCAGGTTGGATGGTTGGACACAGAGAATAGCTGACAAGGTTTCAATGTCATTGTGGCGAGAGCCCCCCGCTCAAGCTAATGAATATTTTTATCAAGGATTTAGAAAAAGGTATGAGAAGTATGCTTACAGATAATAGAAAGCAAAGGGGTTTAGTTCATGCAATGGATAAGATCTAGATTCCAAAAAGGAGCTTCACAGATCGAGGGCATTGGATGACTATAAACTCAAAAGATTAGGGGAAAATGTTGAGTTTTGCAATTGGCAAAAAAATTAAATTCATAAAACAATATTGGAGGAGGCATGGTTATATTGTTCTACCAAAACTATCAGAGTGTTTTAACAGATCTCAAGTTAATTTTAAGTCAGTATTGTGATAGAGAGGCCAATAACATCAACATGATCTTGGGTGCATTAAGAAGTGCAGGAATTCAAAAAAGGGGGGGTGCGGCATAGTGGATAAAGCACCGGCCTTGGAGTCAGGAGTACCTGGGTTCAAATCCGGTCTCAGACACTTAATGTCTTGGGCAAGCCACTTAACCCCATTTGCCTTGCAAAAACCTAAAAAAAAATGTGCAGGAATTCTAGGAACCAGGAGTAGAAAGGGAGTCGATAGACCTACTGTGCTCCACACTCTGCAGATCTTCTTTGAGGTATAATCTTTAACTCAGTCCACAATAGCTTACAAACATCATTTGAGGAGTATGTCACCAGGATAGTGAAGGAACTTGTGCCCATGGCAAATGAGAACCAGTTGAAAGAACCTGTCAATTTTATTCTAAAGACGATTAAGATGGCAATAACTGCCTTCAGGCATCTGAGGGTCTGTGGTGTTCAGAAGTGATTAAACTTAATCTATCTGTCCAAAGCAGGAGCAATAGCCAGGAGTTTGAAAGGGACAAATTTCAACTCAATATCAGGGAAAAACTTGTAAGAGTTACAGCAATTCAAAAATGGAATAGACTGCAATAAGAGGTAATCCAGAAAGTAGATTCTCTGCCCTCTTTAGGCAGAGACTGCTACTATAGTGGAGATTCCTTTTGTGTATGATTTGGAGTTTTTAGTTACTAAGATTCCTTCCCACTCTCAAATTCTCTAATATTGATGATCAGAGGGCTGTTAAACCAAATTAGCTCTGGTCTTTTATCTCTCAAGAAATTTAGTATCCAAAAATAGCATATACATTGGAGATCCATTATTTTCTTAAGGTTAAAGTTCTTAAATTAAAAATGAAAGAAATCGATATAATCGTACCTTTGAGTCTCTTTACTTTAAACATTGCTCTAAAAGCAATATCTTATTTGTTTAATGTTTTATTAAGTTTGCTTGTTTTAATAAAGAGATATACAAGTATTTCCTGTTGGACATTAATCAGTTAATTGGTTTCTGAAAAAAATATATATATTAGGTAAAATATTATAGGGAACAGTTAGTTCCATAAAAAACAATTTTAAATGAGAGATCTGGTCCTGGAAGACCAAAAGTCATTTACACTTAAAATAGGTCTCTGCAGAGACATGGAAAAATAATGAGAAACCAAAATATGGTGGTTGAACTGAGTAGAACTCATCAGGCTCAATAAGGTAGGATGCCTGATGCATCACAAAGAGAGAGGGAGATTCTGGGGCTTCTCCTGTGTGGGGCTTACCTTAAACAAAAGAAAGTTGTATCCTTGTTTAGGGAGTGGAGTTTGGGGTTTTGGTAACACTATATTTGACTGAAAAAGTCAAATGCTTTAGATCTCTTAGGTAAGGGGGAGCTCAGGAATAGGGATTGATTATATCTTACATATGGCGAAGTTTAGTGACTGTCTTAAATTGATGGTAAAACAGAGGAACCCAAGTATTCAATTTTTTGGCAAGAAAACTTAGAGATAAAGCAATTATCTTAGCCTCATCTTCACAGTCATAATCTTTGAAAAAGGCATTCAAAGTTTTATGTTTTTACTTCATTTTTTCTCACTCTCCTTAGTCTTCTGTAAATGGTTTCTTCTATCACTGCTCAACTGAAACTGCCTTCAAGAAAGTTACCAATGGGGTAGCTAGGTGGCACAGTGAATGCAGCACTGGCCCTGGAGTCAGGAAAACCTAAGTTCAAATCCAGCTTCAGACACTTAATAACTACCTAGCTGTGTGGCCTTGGGCAAGCCACTTAACCCCATTGGCTTGCAAAAAATAAAAAGAAGAAAAAAGAAAAAAAAGAAAATTACCAATAATCTTTTAGTTGCCAAATTAAAGTAATTTACACCAATATTGATCATTCTTGATCTCTTTGAAATGTTTGGTGCTACTACCATCTCCTTCCAGATGTTCTCTAGTTTTATATGACAATGCTCACTCCTCATTCTCCATCAGTCTGACCGTTCCTTTGAAGTCTACTTTACTGGTTCTTCATCCATATCATGCCAGCTAAATGGTGAGTACATGCAAGGTCCCATCTTTTCACTCAATATTTTCTCACTTGATGATATAACCCACTCCCATGAATTATATTATTATCTCCACATAGATAATTCCCAGATCCATAAATCCAGGCATTTCTTTCCTGAACTACAGTCAAATATCACCAATAGCCCTATGGACATCGTGAAAGGGATGTCCCATAGAAATCTGAGATTTGACACATCCAAATCAGTCCAAATTTCTTCAACTCTCCCTTATTATAAACTTCTTTTTAAAATTGAGGGTTTTATCATCCTCTAAGTGACCTAGACTTACAATAAGATTACCATCCTTGACACCCTGCTAATTTGCACTTGTCCCATATAGCAAGATTTGCAAAATATTATAATTTCTACCTTCACAGCAGGTCTTATGTTCTCTTCTTCCCACATACAGTCACAAACTTCTCCCTACCAAGCCTCTTAGCTGACAAAGAGAGCTTTCTAAAACATAAGTCTGACCACACCATCTCCCTATTCACTGAACTCCAAAGTGGATTCCTATTACTTCCAGAATTCACTATAAAATCCCATGCTTGGCATTTAAAAACTTTTCATAACCTGACCCCTTATTACTTTACAATATTCTTAGACTTCAGTTTCCTCTTTTCTATCTAAGATCTAGAAATTCTGGGCTACTTATAATTATTTGAATATGACACCCCATTTTCTATATGTATGACTTTGAAATGACTCCCCTTGCCTGAAGTAATCTACCCCTTCACCTCTACCTCTTAGTTTGCCTAGTGTCCTTCAAATCTTGCTCAAATTGCACTTTATACAAGAGACCATTCTCAGTCCTCGCAGTTGCTTATGTCTTCCTCTCTCAAAAATCTTTCTTTTTATTTTTGTGTGTATATATATGTGTGTGTGTGTGTGTGTGTGTGTGTGTGTATATGTGTGTGTATTGATATATACATAAATATTCATATATATATATGTATGTATATATACGCTGCTTATTCTTGGTCTTAATTTTCTTGTTCTTGTTTGCATTTATTTCTTTCTCTTTCTCTTCCTCTTCTTCCTCTTCTTCCATCATTTCAGTAATATTCAAATTTTCTTGACCCCATTTGGGATGCTGCTGTTGCTATTTTTGTTTGTTATTTGGCAGAAACATTTGGAGTATTGTTTTCATTTCCTTCTCCAATTCATTTTACAGATAAGGAAACTGAGGGGAAAATGCTTAAATGTATTATCCAAAGTCACAAAGATATTGTTTCTGAGGCTAGATTTGAACTCAGAAAGATGAATGTTCCTGTCTCCAGAGCTAGCATTCTATTCATTGTGGCACCTCACTGCCCCAATATAATTTATCCCTAATTTTTATGTTTCCTTTCCTAATAATAGTAATTGAGAGCAACTGTGCATGTACTATTTTAAGTTAATAAAATGTTTAATACTATCTCATCTGATTCCCACAACAACTCTAAAAGGAAGATGGTACATTTATCCTCATTTTATGGATAATGAAATTGAGAAAGACAGAAGTCAAGTGATTTTCTCAGGATCATACAGCTAATAAATATCTGAGGTAGTTTTGAACCCTGATCTTTCAAACTCTTGGTCCCACAAGGATAAGGTAGATATAGAGAGTTATATAGAGAGATATAGATATAGATAAAATATAGAGCTAGAGACAGAAACAGAGACAGAGACAGAGGCAGAGGCAGAGACAGAGATAGAGAAAGAGATAGAGAGAGATAGAGAGATAAAGAGAGATGGTAGAGAGAGAGAGATAAAGATACAGATTTAATTTCCTTTTTATCCACAGTGTTTAGAGAGTACCTAGTAGGCAATAAGAACTTAATAAAATAAAGGTTTGTTGAATTGACTTGAATGACTTGACCTTAATTGGGTAGACTGCTGAGGGAATAAGCTATAGAAAACTGTATGTTATTTTAGATTCGTTGATGTTTTGGTTAGTTCTGCTGAAGCCAGCCCCACTTCTTTTTATTCTTTGTTACATTATCTAGTTCTCTGGTGAGGATGCAGTAATTTGTTTTGAAACATAAGTGATGTTTTGAAAAGAAGGTCTCAACAAAATAAAAACAAGGCAGTCACCACAGTGCAGATAAATCACTTGACCCAAGTGATATTCTACTATTCCTGACTGCATAGGTTTAGAAATGAAAGATACCTTGGGAGTTATCTGAGGCTATTATTGAGGTGAATAAGTGATCATAGTAGATATGGGGAGGTCAGTTTCTGTAGAGTTCTAAGGTCCAAGTCTGAGAAACAAGAATATGGTGAAAAAAATGAAAGTTTGGGTTATTTGGACATTTCAAGAATTTAGGAAGTTAAGGGACAGATCATCAATTTTCAGTTATTGCTTCTTTATTGATAACTCCATGATCTATTTATCTGGCTCTATCCACTGTCTTGACCCTAGTCTTAGATCTCTAATTATCTTTTTAGACATATTGAACTGGATATCCAACGGACATCTTAAACCTAATTCAGTATCTTTCTTCTCAAGCTCTCGTTTCTTCATAATTTCCCCTTTTAATATTGAGGGCACCATCATCCTTCAAGTCACCCAAACCCAAACTAGTTGTCCTTCACACCTCACACTCTCTAACCCTCCACCTACAGTCAGTAGTTAAGTCCTATTGGCTCTATTTTGTATTAGCTCTTGTTTTCACCCTATAGGGCAGCACGGCAACAATTCTGGTACATAACCTCATCTTTTTTTTACAAGATTATGGGAAGAGCCTGCTATTTGGTCTCCTTGCCTCAAGTATCTCCCTACTCTGTTCCAGCCTCCACTGAGATATCAAACTGATCTTCTTAAAAACACTGATCTGACCATATCATTTCTCTAATAAACTCTGTAGGCTCCCTATTAACTACAAGATTAAATATAAAATACTAGATTTGACTTTCAAAGCTTTTCCTAACCTACCTTTCCAGTCATATCGTCTATTAAATAATGACACTATGGGCCTTTGTTATATCCCTGCCAAGAAAACTCCAACTCCTAACTGACCATTTTCAAGGTCTGTTTCCTATATCTGTGATGTTTCAATCCTCATTCTTGTCACCTAATTTCCCTGGTTTCCTTCAAGTCTTAGCTAACCTATTACCTTGTACAAAAAGTCTTTCCCAATTCTTAATCTTAGTGTCTTCCTTTTAGGATTAACCCTGCTCTTTCTAAATAAATCCTGTAGTACATAAAGTCTGCTTTTTGGGGTTTTTTTCTTTTTCTTTTTTTAATCTCCTCCACTAGAATATGAGCAGAAATTTTGTTTTCACATCTCCAGTGATGAATACAGTATTTAATAAATGTTTATTAGGTGACTATGATAAGATCATAGGTCTACATTCTGGAAAGGAACTCAGGGACCATCTTGATGAGGGGCAGGGAACATCTGGCCCCTGGATCATATGAAGCCTGCAAAATCTTTTGATTTGGTGCAGTCACAGCAATTGCAGGTGGGACTGGAAATTTAATAAATCCAGGAGTTTTTTTTTAGAAGTGAATTAATTAAATATTTGGCCAAATATAGCTAGTGAACAATGTTATAAATACCGAAATGGCCTTTGGCAGAAACAAAGGTTCCCCACCCTTGATATGGCTCAATTTTTCATTTTATTTTTAATGAAACTGAGAACCAGGGAGGTTGCAGAGATGTGACAGTAAATGGAGAAACAGAAGGGTCAAGGAAAATCTTCTTGAAAACTAGGGAAAAACAAAAATATTTGGAAATAGATAAAAGGGAAACAGTACAAAGTCTAAGATAAAAATGTACATAGGAGAGAGTTCAATAATTTTTGAACCAAGAAGTGAATAGGGATCAAGGGCTCAGGTATAAGGATAAAAATTCTTAGAAGCAGGAATAAGGGAAAGAGAAGAGAAAAGGGACTTTCAGAGTTCCTCAGACCTTCCAGTGAAATTATCTACCAAAAGTTTTTCACTAAATGTGGTGGTTGACAGTGAATTGAGAAGCTTGAGAAGGAAGAATAAACCATTTGGAGCAGTAGCAAAGGGAGCCCATGCACCTTTTTTAATGAGAGGAGCCCAGGTATTGTTGAACTGCAGGACCAAGAAGAGATTGTATTTTGTGATTTTATAGCCAGTTGAGGTTAATTCAGGTTCTATTCTTTTTCTAGAAATACTCAGAGCTCAGGAAAAGAAGCATTTGAGTCTTGAAATTTTTGTTCTGACCCCTTTTTCCCCCCGGCTCCATAAATCTCATAGGTCAGGTCTCAGGATAAGGTAGGAGAGAACGCTACTGTTCTTCTCCTGTTCACTTTGAATGAGACTGAATGAAGGGAGCAATTTGCATCACACATCATACAATGACTTCCTTGATCCACAGCTCATCAGAGATCTTTTATTGCCTCTTCCCCAGTATCATAATGGAATTCTTCTCCCTCCTCTTCTCAAAACCCTTGTCTATGTTTCTTATAACCTCCAGTACATAACAGTGTTTTTATGATTGCAATAGAATGTAATTTCCAAGTGAAAACACAGTGATATTTTGTTAAAAAAAATTCATATCTAGGTCTCAACCCAAATCTATCACTATTTTCCCAGCAGGTGCCAAGGAATCCATGGCACATGATCAGACATGGAAAACACTAAAATCACACACTCTATCTTGAATCATTTGGACTTTGATGACTCTGGAAGATTGAGTGAGACACAACTCCACCTCACTTAAATCCAATTCACATGCAAGTAAAGTCATTCCCTCATGATGTCATTGGTCTTCTTTGAAAATGAAGGGCAACCAATAATAATCACTCATACCCATATAGAAAGCTATGTGATAATGACAATGTGACCTACTTCCTCTTTCTTTGTTCTTCCTTTGGAGTCAATAGCTATTCAACAAGCAAAGAAATGAGCAAAGGCAGAAGAACAGCTATCTTCATTTAATGTCTGAATGGCAGTCATAGATGCCACTATTGTACCACAGATACGTGAATGAAGGAAGTAATGAATGAGTCATGAAAAAATTATTTATTAAGTGCTCCTCACATTCCAGGTACTCTGAAATATTCTAGGGATATAAATATAAAATGACAGTAACAAATAGCATTTATATAATGTTTTAAAGTTTGCATACATTTTCACATACCTCTTTTGGTCTTAAAAGAACAAAAATAGTCCCTACACTTAAGGAACTTAAATTCTAATAAGAGAACATAACAAGGAATGGAATATTAATCAAGGAGGATTTTTTTTTTTTGGTTTTTGCAAGGCAATGGGGTTAAGTGGCTTGCCCAAGGCCACACAGCTAGGTCATTATTAAGTGTCAGAGGTGGAAATTGAACTCATGTACTCCTGACTCCAGGGCCGGTGCTCGATCCACTGCACCACCTAGCTGCCCCAAGAAGGATATTTTGATAAGGGAATCTGAAAGGATAATTAATAGAGTCACAAAATGACTAATTGACATGATCTTTCCTAGAATGGTAGTGGGGGAAGGAAATGAATAAGCATTTATATAGTGTTTTCTATGTCTTCTTGTATGCCAAGTGCTTTTTTTTTTAACAAATATTATCTCATTTGGTTCTAATAACAACCCTGAAGGATCGGTGCTATTGTTTTGTATCTTTTATAATTAAGAAAATAGAGAAAGATTAAGTGACAATACCAAATTCACATAGTAAGCTTCTAAGACTAGATGAGCTTATATCTTTCTGACTCTAGGACCAATGCTCTAACCATTGTGCAATCACATGCCTCAAGTGTTCATAGTTCCAATGTTTATAGAATCATAGATTCAGACAGAGCTACAGCAGAAATTGGAGACCATCCAATCCAATCCAAGCTCCTCATTAAAAGATAAGAAAACTGAAGCACAGAAGTAACGACGGCAGGATTCAAATCCAGGGCTTCTTCCCTCTAAAACTAATACCCTATCCATTTTATTACCTAACAAGAATTTTCAAAATTTCTGCTATTACTATTCAGTCACTCAGTTGTTTCTGACTCTTGGTCATGATGACCCCATGGTCAATAGCGTGCTAAGCCCTTCTATCTTCCATTATCTTTGAAGTCTGCCCAAGCCAATATTCTTTGCATCAATGATACTATCCATCTATTTCATCCTCTGCTGTCCCCTTCTCCTTCTGTCTTCAATCTTTTCTGATTTTAAGGTCTCTTCCTAGAAACCTTGTCTTCTTGTTATGGGCCAAAGTACTTAGCGTTCGGTTTCAGTATTTGACCTTTCAGTGAATAGTCTGAATTGACTTGGACTAGGACTAATTTGATCTTCTTGCTGTCCAAGAGACTCTCAAAAGAATTCTTCAACTCCACATTTCCAAGGGGTTGATTCTATAGCAACCTGTGCCCTTTGTAATCAAACTCTCACAGTCATATGTTGCTCCTGGAAAATTCATAATTTTGACCATATGAACCTGTTTTTGGCAAGATCATGTATCTACTTGTTAGTATACTGTCCAGATTTGCAATAGATTTCCTTCCAAAGAGCAGGTATCTTTTCATTCCATCACTGCAGTTTCTTAATTCTTCATTGTCTGCCATCAGACTAGTATCATCTGCATATCTATGATTTTTTATTTTTCTCCTAAAAAATTCTTAATTATGATTTTTTTAATTCATCCACTCCAGCATTTCACATGTACTCTGCATATAGGTTAAATAAATAAATAAATAAAGTGATAATATATAGCCTTGTTGTATTTTTTTTCCAATGTCAACCCAATCAGTCATTCCATGCTTGGCTCTAATTTTGCTTCTTGGTCCCTATATAGGCTCCTCAAAGAAAGGATCTCATCTCTTTAAAGACTTGCACATTTTGTTGTGATTCACCTGGTCAAAGAATTTAGTGTAATCGATGAAGTAGAAGTAGATTTTTTTTTGTTGGTGGTGGTGCTTTTTTGTGATTTGGTTTGGTTTGGATTTTTTCTAGCATTCCCTTGTTTTTCCAAAATCTGAGGAATGTTGGCAATTTGGATTCTGATCCTATTGCCTCTTTGAAAATCATATTGCTTATCTTGTAATTCTCAGTCTATGTTTTGTTGAAGCCTAGCTTGAACATAAACTTGCTGGCATATGAGATGACCAAAACTGTTCAGTATTTTGAACATTCTCTGTTATTGCCCTTCTTTAGAATTGATATATAAACTGATCTTTTCAAAATCAATAGCCAAATGTTATTTGTTTTCAAATCTGTTGGCACACTGAGTATAACACTTTGACAGAACCATCACTGGGGAATTGAAATAGGTCAGCTGAAATTCCATTACTTCAGTAGCCTTATGTATCTTAGCAAGGTTTCATAGGACCCAGGTGACTTTATTCTTGATATTTGTTTCTAGATGAATAACTAGGCCACTGTTGCTATCACTGATATAAGATCTTTCTTGTATAGCTCTTTGGTGTAATCTAAGCCCCCTTCTCTTAAACTCTTCTGCCTCTGTTAACTCCCTATTATCTTTGTTTTTCCAACATACCCATTTTTGCACAAAATGTTTCTTTGATTTATTTAACTTTATTGAAGAGACCTCTTCTTTCTCATTCTATTGTTTCCTTCTATTTCCAGGTATGGTTCTTTTAAGAAAACCTCTCTACTTTATATTCTCTGGAATTTTTTACTCATTTGGATCTACCTTTCCCTTTCTCCTCTCCCTTTTCCTTTATTTCTTCCACAGTTATTTATAAAACTTATTTTTTTAGGGTTTTTTTTTTTGCTAGGCAGTGGGGTTAAATGGCTTGCCCAAGGCCACACAGCTAGGTCATTATTAAGTGTCTGAGACCAGATTTGAACCCAGGTACTCCTGACTCCAAGGCCGGTGCTTTATCCACTACGCCACCTAGCCACCCCCTATAAAACTTATTTTTAAAACTAATGAATTTAAAAGGGACCTCATGGAAAACTTCTTCCAGCTAGAAGTTAGACACCCCACTTAGCTTCCCAATATCTCCCATTATCCTCTAGCTGCAACATCCTAGTAGTAGTCTTGCTCTCTTCTGATGTTTCTATCACAAAGCATCACTTTCCAAACTCTGAGGCCTTGCTGGCCTTCTCCAGCTGAATTTGAGATCAAAAAGTTGATTTTCAGGCAACCTTTTGTGCTGATGATCCCTTATTCCAAAAGCTCTAGTGATGGAACTGAGAATAGACAGTCAGAGAATATATTTTCAGCTAAACTGAATCTATAAAACAAAAATCTGTCTGGAAAAAGCAACAGAAATTCTTCTCTCCCAACCACTACTGAATGCTGAGTTGTTAAGTAAAAGTTGCCTAGGGAGGAAAAAAAAGGAGAAGGTAGCAGAAAATTAAGAAGAGGTTAATTTGACATGGATTTCTACCATGTAAAACTGCTCCTCCAACATTTTCATCTCAACCTTTATATAGACCTGTGAAACAAAATGGATATTTGGACTATTACCTAGAATCTGACCCAATTACTTCACAGAATGCAGTAAAGGATTTTGTTGCTGCTGTTTCATCTCCTCTATTATGAAATTTGGGATTTGTTCAGCTTACTTTTAGAAATTGAGGTGCCAGATGTCTGGCTGCAATATTCACTCCTTTCAAGAAAATTAGTGATGATTTAGATGAGTAGTTACAAAAGTCTAATTTACATTTCTCTTACAGAAAATTATAGCAGTGACCTCAAGGTAACTAATCATCTTGCTGCTCTGTGACCTTTATTCAGAGACTGACTTTGTTGACAATTACTACAACCCACCCATGGCCATGGGCCTGGGAAGAGCCATTCAAAAATTAGAATTCAACTCCTTCTGGTTCCAGTGACTCAGTCATCATTTCTGTGATGAAACCAAACTAATCTTCTCTATTACACACAGACAACACTGTTCTGTCAGTTTTTTCCATGTTTTTTTACTGAGTCATTGAATATTCTTGCATTCACCCTTTTCTCACTTACAATTCATAGAAAGACTCTCTTCTTTAAGGTGCGATATAAGTTTGACTTAAGGAACATTTCTTTATTTGGTATTTTTTCTCCCTTATTTAGTTGCATTTATTCACTTTATACTTATGCTATATAATTTTAGGCATACAAGTTGTCTTCTTTGGTAGAATGTGAGTTCTTAACAAATTGACATTGCTCCATTCTTTGTATTTCTGGCCCATCATAATGTCTTGCCATATAGCAGACACTTAATAAAAATCTTTTAATTGATTGATGGAGTTATCTCCACATTACTTAATCTCATCTCCAGTGTGTGGAAGCAATATTTTTAAAATATCATGAATACAAAGTTCTAATGGAAAATAAAACTTCCCTAGAGATGTAATGGTGACAAAAATATTCATTCCCCAACTAAAGGGTGCAGATAAGGAATAAGTTTTTTACATTACTGGCAAATGGCATCATTTAACTTTCCTTGAGCCAAGCTAGATTCACTCAAGTCAACTGAGAAGGGAAAAAATACCTGATCCTTTTTGGAATTAACATGTAATGAAGTTTTAGACTTCTCTTTGATTGACACATTAAAATGAAAAGTAGGTCAAGCTTTAGAATATAGAATTACAGACAATGAATTCAAGTTTGCAGTCACTTTATACTGATGTAGATAGCAAGGAAATAACAGTAATAGACACATCATATTGGCTTGAAGCAATGAGAAAGGAAATAACTCATCTGAGCCATCAGTCACAGAATTGAGAGGGAACAGATCAAACTTTCTTCCAAAAGGTGGCTTATACATACAGTTCTTTGTCCAAGTATCTAGAAATATCAAAAACAACAATAAAAGCAGTGAGCCTTAATATTTAAATGGTACCTACTATGCGCCCTCAGGAACTGTGTCACTAACTTATCTTATTCGGATAAAAGTTTCCAAAAATCCTAGACAGTACAATTAGATTAAATTGAGGACAGCATGGGGTAGGATGAATATCTAGGAATGGCCACTTTATCCAACACCAGAATTTTACAGATAAGGAAACCAAGGCTCCTAGTTTAAGTTAAATAACTTACAAATATTATCTCATTTGATTTCCATAGTCAAGGTATCATTATTTTACAGATGAAGTAAACAAAGGCTAAATGGCTTCATCAGTGTCACAGCTAATGAGTGTCTTATGCTGGATTCAAACTAAGAATTCAGCTTCTCTATCTACTTTCTATCCATCAAGTGGACTAATAAAGTTACACAAATGACATTTATCTTTCTTTTTCTTTTAGGTTTTTGCAAGGCAGATGGGGTTAAGTGGCTTGCTCAAGGCCACACAGCTAGGTAATTATTAAGTGTCTGAGACTGGATTTGAACCCAAGTACTCCTGACTCCAAGGCCGCTGCTTTATCCACTACGCCACCTAGCCGCCCCGACATTTATCTTTCTAAAGTCATTCAAGCAGTTGCACTGTATCCTTTAAAGATCAACTTAAAAAAGAATCTTTGATTTGACCTGAATTCAAATCCTGCCTATTACACTAACCCATTAGACTACCTTAGTCAAGTTTCTTACTGAAAATGTCACTAATATATCTTATTTGGGTAAAAATGTCCAAAAATCCTAGACAGTGCAAATCAATTAAATTGCAGACAGCATGGGGTAGGATGAATTATCTAGGAATGGCCACTTTAATCCAACACCAGAATTTTATAGATAAGGAAACCAAGGCTCCTAGTTTAAGTTAAATAACTTGCTCAAGGTCACAAGGTAGTCAGCACCAAAAGGGTGGGGAAAAGACAATACTGAAAACAAAAGATCCTGGGTGGGAGAAGAAACCTTATACCTCATCAAGAGTAATCAGAGGCTGGGGCGGCTAGGTAGGGCAGTGGATAAAGCACAGGCCTTGGAGTCAGGATTACCTGGGTTCAAATCTGGGCTCAGACACTTAATAATTACCTAGCTGTGTGGCCTTGGGCAAGCCACTTAACCCCATTTGCCTTACAAAATCCTAAAAAAAAAGAAGAGTAATTAGAGGCTTTTCCTGGGAAAATAAGAAGATATAGAGTGTCATAGTTAACAGAGACCTCAGAAACTTGATGCTTTCCTCTGGACAAGTCATTTAGCCTAAACCTAACTCAGTTACTTCAAGTATCAAATAGGAATAATACTAGCACCTACCTGGCAAGGCTTTCATCAGATCAGTTGTGATAACATCTGTAAACACACTTCACACAGTACCTAACATGTACTAAGTGATGAATGAATACTTATTTTATCCATCATGGAGTAGCTCATCCTTGGTGTAGCCGCTAGAGTCAATGATTCTTCTCAGTAGCTCTTCAATTTGATTGTTTCTACATGATGAAGGACTATATGTGGCTTACAAATTTTGTACTCAAATGCAAAACCCTGGTGTCCTGATCCTAGTTACAGTTCATTCAACCAATCAATCTATAGACCCTAAATGCTGGGAACGGAAAGACAAAAACAAAGTAATTCCTGCTCTTCCAAATCTTTTTACTTTATTTGTCTGAACTCATCTAAAAAGGGGGGTTAGACAAGAGAATACTTAAGGCTTATTACAGTTCTGAGTCTTTTGCTGTAATGAGCCCTGGCTGCCATTGTTTCACTAACTGACTGAAGAATTTCAGTGAGATGTTTCAAATTTCTTCATCTCACTTTCTTCACATAGAAAATAAACTTGAAAACACCAGTACCATCAATGGTTAGAGTTAGGATGTGAAGAGAATGTTTTGGGACCTATGAAACTCTATATACATGTTAACTAATAGTATATACACCAAAATCAGTCTTAATAGAGAAACAATGGAGTTTGAGAGCTTCTAGACATCTTGGGAATCAAGTGCTTTTCTTCTTCAGGATTTTGATGAGGCATATGAAGCCAGAAGGATAAAGTGATTTAAATGTCCAAGTTCACATGGTCCCTATACTGGCAGAGCAAGATTTGGAACCTAGCCCTAACTGCCATAATAATAATAGTAATAATAATAATAACAATAACAACAATAATAATAATATTTTTCCATCATAATAATTTGAAATCAGATGATAGTGCCAATCTGCAGTAACATTCATTTATTTTTCTGAACCATTTATTTGCATTTTGCAAAGGAAATTGTTTTCTCCCATCTCCCCTAAAACAAAGGTGGACCAAGAGTCCACAACCTAAAAAATAGGCAGGCTATATTTGGTGTTATATATATATATATATATATGTGTGTGTGTGTGTGTGTGTGTGTGTGTGTGTGTGTATACATATATATATATATATATATATATATATATATATGTAGTATAAAAGTTATAGGGGGTGGGGGGTATAGAGTCAAGATGGCATGAAGGCAGTAATTCACAGAAACTTGTTCCCCCCAAAATTCTAAAAGCCATCAAATTATCACTCTAGCCAAAATCTAGAGGGGCAGCACCCACAGAAAGACTGAGTGATACAATTTCCCAGTCCAAGACAACTTAGAAGATCTATGGGATAGGCCTGTTCCACTCGGACTGGGGTTGGGAAAAAACCACAACCACAATGCAGCACAACCGGGCTGGGCTCCTGGTCCATAGCAGAGGGGGCAGTTTCCAGACCTCTTCTCCCAGGGATCATCATGGACAGTCAGAAGGGATGGCAAGAGAACTCAGCCACACCAGAATGAGTGCGGAGTGGAGCTCTGGCTTCAGAGCATCCCTGCAGCAAAAACCTGCAGCATGAGTCAAGCAATGGTGGTTACCCAAAATGTCCAGAGCTCTCAGCCCGAAGATGGGAAGGGGGTCGGGGCAGACTGCAGAGGACTCTCAGCTCTCCCTGGCACAGGACTCATCTGCGTGCCCACACTCAGATCGAGGTTGCAGTCTGGGTCTCCCATGCAACTATAGCTAAGTAGGGACCCTCCTCACAGCTCCAGGACAGAGGGGAGGGCCTGAACACAGGCAATAGAGCAGTCAAAGCCTCTCATATGACCTTGGAGGAATTGTTGCTTCCCAAACCCCCCAAAGCCTGAGGAAATGAGCAAACAACAGAAAAAGAAGAATCTGACCATAGAAAATTACTTTGGTCCCATGGAGGAACAAAATGAATACTCGGTGACAAAATCGAAGCTTTCATACTCAAAACCTCCAAGCAAAATAGTAATGGGCTCAGGCCATGGATGAGCTCAAAAAAAGACTTTGAAAAACAATTAAGGGAGGTAGAGGAAAAATTGGGAGGAGAAATGAGAGTGATTTTGATAAATCATGAAAACCAAGGTCAGCAGTTTGGTGAAAGAAGTAGCAAAAATACTGAAGAAAATAATGTTAAAAACAAGTTTAGACCAAATAGATAAAGCAAATGAGGAGAGGAATGCCTTAAAATGCAGAATTGGCCAGCTGGAAAAAGAGATTAAAAAAACTCTCTGAAGAAAATAACTCCTTCAAATGCAGAATGGAACTAAAGGAAGCTGATGACTGTGAGAATTCAGGAAGAAATAAAACTATGCCAAAAAAATTAGAAGAAAATGTGAAATATCTCATTAGAAAAACAAATAACCTTGAAAACAGATCCAGAAGAAATAATTTCAAAATTATTGGGCTACCTGAATGTCATGACCAAGAAAGGAGCCTAGACTTCATTTTTCAAGAAATAGTACAACAAAATTTCCCTGAGATCCTAGAAGCAGAGGGTAAAAATAGAAATTGAGGGAATACACTGGTCACATCCAAAAACAGATCCCAAAAGAAAAACTTCCAGAATTATTATAACCAAACTCCAAGGCTCCCAAGTCAATGAGAAAATAATACTAAATGCTGCCAGAAACAAGCAATTCAACTACCATGGCTCTATAGTCAGGATTATACAGGATCTGGCAGCATCTACATTAAGGGTTTGTAGGGCTTGGGACATGATATCCTAGAAGGCAAAAGATCTTAGTTTACAATCTACCCAGCAAAACTGAACAACATTTTTCAGGGGAAAAGATGGACATTCAATGAAACAGGAGACTTTCAAACTTTTCTACTGAAACAACCAGAACTGAACAGAAAGTTTGACCTCTAAGTACAAGACTCTGGTGAACCATAGAGGAGATGGATGTGAAAGTCTAACTATGAGGAACTTAATGATGTTGAACTGCTTGTATGCCTGAATGGGAAGAAGATACTGATAACTCATGAACTTTCTCATTTATAACAACTGTTAGAAGGAGCATATATAGACAAGTCACAGGAAGGAAATGATTGTAGTGGTATAATATAGTAAAAAGATGGAGTCAATGGGTGCTAAAGGAAAGTACTGGGAGGAAGTGAGAGGAAGAAGGGGCTAAGATATTTCACATAAAAGTCAAGAAAAAGCTTTGAGAATGGAGTGGAATGAGAAAAGGCAAGGGGGATGAGTGAGCCATCATTCTCATCAGAAATGGCTCAGAGAAGAAATAATAAACACTTAATGGGATATAGAAATCTACCTTATCCTAGAGAAAAATGAGAGGAAAGGGATGGGATAAGGTGGGAACTGGGGGGAATGAAGGGGGAGTAGGTGATAGAAGAGGAAAGATCATGGGAGAGGGTACTCAGATACAACATACTTCTGAACAGGGACAGTGTGAAAGGAGAGATAGAGAATAGAATAAATGTCAGTGGGGATAAATAGAGTAGAGGGAAATACAACTACTGATAGAAACTATGGGAAAAATATTGGAGCAACTTCTCTGGTGGCTATGTTGGGGAAGGCAACTCATCCCAGAGACAGAGTCACTGGAATCTGCACACAGACTGAAATACACTTTTTTATTCTTTCTGTCGCTTTTTTTAAAGTTTCTCATTTTTGGGAGGAGGGAGTTTATGATTACTCTCACAACAAAATTATTGAAATAATATAAAATAAATAAACAAAAAATTTTTGAGGTTTTGTACATAATGGCACATATATGTTTGTATATATATGTATATACATACATGTATATACATATATATATATATATAAATACAATGATTTCATTTTTTCCTTAATAAGGTTCTGATACTAATTCTTTTTGGGGTTTCATTTTATTTATTTAATTTTTTTTAAATCTAGGTTTACCCAAAACACAGCACAATATTAGGTACTGTGGTAATTAATAATAGTGGACACAATATATTTTTATTGAATTGAGTCAAATTGAATCAAATCCATTAATTTAGACTATTCATATATAGTTATCTAACTTGGTCCTCTTACCTCAAATTTTGTCTCACTCCAGTGTGTCTTCCTCCTCACACTCCTTAGGGAATTTCTTAAAACTTAGTTCTGACAACATCACTCCCCTACTCTTGAAACTCCCATGAGGGGCGGCTAGGTGGCTTAGTGGATAGAACACTGGCCCTGGAATCAGGAGTACCTGAGTTTAAATCTGGCCTCAGATACTTAATAATTACATAGATGTATGGCCTTGGGTGAGCCACTTAAGCCCATTGCCTTGCCAAAAAAAAAAAAAAAAAAAAAGAAACCCTCATGGATTCTTGTAATCCCCTAGAATAAAACTACAAACTCTTTTATTAGGTTTTATGAGATCACCACAACCTGATTACATTCTCCTTTTCCTGTGTCATGTATGTTAATGTCTTTCTGACAAACTAGTCTGCTTGTTATTTCTTCTACACAATATGATATCTCCCATCTACAAAAATATACACAGCTAGTACCCAAGCTTGGAAAGTGCCCCCTCCTCATCTACAGGTCTTAGATCCTGTTGGCTCCACAATTTGAATCAATTGTCAATTTATTTATGAAGGTTTAGCTGATTCATCCAGCTATTAGAGGCCTGTACCTGTATACCAATTCATACAGAGAGTTTGAAATGAAGAAAATCCCTCTGCCAATGCACATAAATGCCTTTCCTGCCAATCTCTGCAAGCTGACTATAGCATTGAGAAGAGAAGGGAGTTCCCAAGATTATATTGTCAGTATCTACTCAAGTTAGAACATATTTTCTTTTTTTGACTAATGAACTTGACTTTTATTCCTTTTTCTCCCATGATTTATTTATTTTCACATTACTACTATAATCTTGATGTGAAAGTAAACATAATTCCACTTCACCCCAAAATGATAGAGAAACCTGAAGAGAAGTAAAATGAGAAAAAAAAATGTGTGCTCAGTTGGTATTCAGATACCAACATCAGAGAAGTTACTTCAATATTTTTTCCACAGTTGCTATCATTAATTGCATTTCCCTCCATTCTATACCTCCCTACTCCCATTTATTCTCTTCTCTCTCCTCTTTTATCCAGTCCCTCCTCAAATGTATGTTGTATCTGACTACCCTCTCCCATGATTTGCCCTCTCCTTTATCACCTACTCCCCCCCTCCCCTTCCCTGTCCCCTTTCTCTCATTTCTTTCCTCTCCTATTTCCTCTAGGGTGAGATAGATTTCTAAGCCCAATAGAATGTGTATGTTATTTCCTCCCTGAGCCATTTCTGATGAGAATGAAAGTTCACTCATTCCCCCTCACTTCACCCCCCCCTTCCACTCGATCGCAAAAGCTTTATCTTGTTTCTCTTATATAAAATGTCTTAAGCCATCCTATCTTTCCTTTCCCTTTCTCCTGGGCTTTTCCTTTCTCATCCATTAACTCCATCTTTATACCATATTATACTGTTATATTCAACTCCCACCTTTGCCTTACCTATATATGTTCCTTGTAACTTCCCTAATAAATCAGAAGGTTTGGAGGAATTATCAGTATCTTCTTCCCCATGCAGAAGGACAAGCAGTCCAACATCTTTACATCTCTCATAAGTTGCCCTTCATGTCCTCCCTCTCCTGGACTTGGAGATCAAGCTTTGTGTTCATCTCTAGTCATTTCCACAGAGAAGTTTGAAAGGGCCCTCTTTCATTGGAAGTCCATCTTTTTCCTCTGAAAAAAGGATGTTCAGTTTTGCTGGATAGTTGATTCTCAGTTATAGTACAAGCTCTTTTTCCTTCCAGAATATCATATTCCAAGTCAAACAAGTCTTTTTTTTATTTTTTTTTATTTTTAACCATTTGTAGATGCGTATTTCCAAGTTACAAATTTTCCTCCATACTCCCCTCTCATCCCCCTCACCTCAGCAGGAAACAGTCAAGTTAGCATTTTACATACAAATTTTGTTAAACAAATTTACAAATTAGTCATTTTTGTCATGAGGAACTAGGAGTAAGGGAAAGAGATACATAAGAGATTTTTTAAGTGTTCATCAGATTGAGAAGGGTTTTTTTTTTTTCTTTCTGTTTTGTTTTGTTTTTCTTCCTCTGGTTGAGGATAAAATAGTCCATAACCAGTCAAATACAGTTGTCCTAACTCTCTGGACTACTGAGAGGAGCTACTTCCATCAAGGTTGCTCATCTCAAAATGTGGATGTATACCTTGTTCTCTTGGCTCTACTCCCTTTGCTTCTCTAGAGTCTGACCATTTATGGTTTCTTATAAAACAATATTATTACACAGTATTCATGTGCCATAACTTGTTCAGCCATTCCCTAATTGATGGGCATCCCTTCAATTTGCAATTCTTTGTGCAAAAAGAGCTCTGTGAATATTTTGGAAAATGTCCCACATCACTCTCATATCTCTTTTCAATTTTTCCTCTACCACCTTAGCTTGCTTTTCAAAGTACTTTTTTTTTTGAGTTTCTCCTTAGCTTAAGATTAATTCCTATTTTTCTTGGAGGCTTTGAATGCAGACGCTTTGATTTTGTCATCTTCGGTTTATGGGTTCTGATGCCCTGTGGGACCACAGTAAGTTTCTTTGGTCAGACTTTTTTTTCTTCTATTGTTTGCTCTTTTCCCTAGCCTATGACCTATCATACTTCCAAAGCTTTTGAGAGTTTTGAGGACATCCCCTTCCCCGGGACCTTCATTCATCCAAGGTCTTATGAGAGGCTCTGACTGCTCTGCTGGCCTGTGCTCTTGTCTGTGGATGACCACAAGCCCTCCCGTCTGCCCTGAAGCTGGGAGAAGGGTCTCTGTTCCACTTGGGTGATATGAGGGACCAGATTGTGACCTGGATCTGAGTATGGATAAAGCAAAAGAGTCCTGTCCCAGGGAGAGCAGAGAGACCTCTGCAGTCTCTCCCCACCCTCTTACTACCTGTGGGCTGAACTGTGGAAACAATCGCTAGGGGGGCTCTGCAGGTACCCAGCGAGGGGCTGCCCTGAGGCAGGCAACCACCTGGGCTTAGTGCTCACTCTGGTGGAGCACAGTTTTCTCATTGACCTTCGAAAAGGTCTTTGGGCTGAGAGGTCTGAAAACCACTGCCACTGGCATGTACCCGGGAACCCTGTGGGCTGTTTCTAGAAGACTGGAGCTGGTCTGCTCTGGGACAGCAAGGTTGTGGCCATGGCTATGCTGCTGAAGCAAGATCTTCTGGATTCTAAGGTTGGGTTTCTAACTACTCCACAATTTTGTGATCCCTATATATTTGCTCTTTAACTCTCTCTCTCTCTCTCTCTCTCTCTCTCTCTCTCTCTCTCTCTCTCTCTCTCTCTCTCTCTCTCCCTCTCTTTCTGACATCTCTCATTTTGTCTCTCTCACATCTCTCTCATTTTGTCTCTGTCTCTGACTCTCTGTCTCTCTGTCTCTCTCATCTCTCATTCTGTCTCTTTCTCTCTCTGTCTCTCTCTCACACACACACACAAACACACCCCATACTTGCATGTTCTTTTCCCACTGACTACATATTGTATTGAAAATTTTGTTCCTCCAGAACCGGGATGACTTTCAGCTTTGGTTTTTGGATTTTGGATGTCCAGTGCTTGGCTCAGAGACTGCTTTAATAGTACATAATTAATAAATACTTGAATACTTGAGGTTGGCCTGAGTGCCTACCATATTGCTGGGTCAGGATTCCACTGGAATCCTGGCGTCCAATGCCTTGACTGGACTTTTGGGCCAGTCCTCTGTTACATGTAGTTATTTCTTTCAGCTCAATAAAATGATAATGGAGATCTATCCCCTGTCCATTTCTCTTGATTCCCTGTTCTTTCATTAAATGGTTTTATTTCTATTCTAGTTTCTTCAATTACACAGTTAAAATCCATCCTCTAGGCTCATTCCAGATCTTTCATTTAAAATTTTAAAAAAAGATGAAACTAAAAGTCATAAATGAATAGTTCTGCTTTTACTTTCCTTAAGTGGGGGTTGTGGGTGGGAGTAAGTGGATTAAAAAAAAAGTTTCTCTTCACCTAGGTAAAATATTCACTTTCCTTGCTCTATGGGGAAAAGAGATTAAAATAATTTGGAGAATTTGCTTCAGTTCAGCTCACTGGGCATCTTTGCCAATGCATCCTTACTTACAATATAAATCATTAACTTTAAATGCAATCTCCCAGCCTCCTTCCCAGAATCTACACATCATTAGCTGTCTTGCTACCACTTCAATCATTTTTCATATTCACTACGGATGTGTCCCCCCATACTTATTTTACAGCTTGGGAAAATAAGGTCCAAAGTGGCTAAATGACTTGCCCAGGATCACAAAATGAGTAAATAATAGAACCCCAAACTACATACAGATCTTTAGACTGAGGCAGCTAGGCAACCAGTTGTAGAGAGTACTTGACTTAAAGGTAGGAAGACCTTAGTTCAAATCTTGACATAAACACAGCTAGGAAAATCATTTCAATTCTCTTAGTCTTTGTTTCTTTATCTGTCAAATGGAAACAATGATAACACCTTATTTACAGAGTTGTTGAAAAGATCAAATGAAATAATATATAAAGTTCAATGCAAACTTTAAAATACTATTATTACCATCATTATTAAAAGAACATTTATTCCAAAACATTACATCATCATTTTAGTAAAAATGTTTTTTGATACATAAAGGAAAGGAAGTTAAAAAGGAGTCTGTAGAACATAGAAGAAATAAATCCTGGGTATTCATTGCTCAATGGAGTGATTTTTTTACCCACAATCATACAGACTCACCTTCATACATGTTATATGATACATTCATAAAATAGATATAGCACACAGATAGTGTTATTATGAATATATTATATATAATGAAGTAAACATATATATGTCCATATATAAATAAAATAGAACTAATTATTATAATTATAGATATTAAATATAAATTTATACACATGATAACTTAGAACCACTAGAAACTATTTGTTCTATTTTATTTCACTGCCCTAAAGGCTAGGTTTCTAGAGGGGAAAAAATAGGAGAATATTTGGGATTCCAAAGACCCTGAGCAAGTTTTGTTTAATTTCTAGAGAATGCCAAATGAATGGGTTCCCATTTGTATTGAAGGCACTATTATTGTTCCAGCTTTCCAGTCTCATAAATTCAATATTATTCTTCACTCTTCCTCTCTTCCTATGTATTCTTTCTCTTCATTCAGTCCCCCATTTCCTTTTATTAGATTATTACAACAGCTTCCCAAATGATTTCCCTTTTTCAGATTCTCCCCATTCCGGTTTGTTCTGCACAAGTGTAGAGCTTATCATGTTGCTTCAATAGTATCCCTCACAAGTTAAATATCAATAAGTCTATCTGACTTCTAAAAACCCATCAATACCTTGCCTTAATCTTCTGTGCCTCAGTTTACATTGCTCTCTTATCCCACATAATAAAATCCATTCAATTTGTTCTTCTCTCTAGTCTTCATGTATGACACAGCATCTCCCATCTTCATGCTTTTGATCTGGCATCTTTCCTATTTGTAATGCACTTTCTCCTCCCTCTCCTACATCACAGAATTCACTCTGACCTGAACTGAAGCACAGGTACAACCTTCTATAGGAAACTTTTCTAACTGATAGGTCTTCCCTCACATAACTATACTTAATGATGTAGCAGTTAATGCTTAGCTATAGTCTTTATATTTATTGTTCATATAAAAAATTAGTTAAGAATATATAAGTATATATACATTTTATGTCTAAATGCATATATGTAGGTAAGTATTCATGTATTTATTGAGAATATATGTTTATATGTGCATGCCTATAGAGAGACAGGTAGGGAACTAAATAGAAGAGATAGGCAGTCATACTGATTGAGAGAGACAGACAGAGACAGAGAGATAAACAAAAAAATAGACTTACTTTTTAAAATGCAAGCTCCTTACAAATATGAATTAGAGGCAATTAGGATGCCACAGTGACTAGAGCACTGGATCTGGAGTCAGGAGGATCTGAATTCAAATTTATCTTCAGACACTTAATAATAGCTGTGTGACCTTGGGCAAGTCACTTAAAGCCATTGCCATGGAAACTCCACCCTCCAGAAAAAAAAAAAGAATAGGGATTGCTTTGTTTTTGTAATCTGAATGTCTAATTGATCGCCTGGAACAAAGAGTTAAATCAATATTTTCTGTTATTCATTGATTAATTGATTACTCTAAAACACTAGGCAGAGCTGTAAAGAGGGTCAGCTAGATTTAATACTAAATACAGTTCACTTCCCACTACACCACACTTTCTGACCTACTTCAATATTTCAATATGTCATTACTGTTCTCGTTTAGTGGGTCCTCCCATAAGCATACAATTCCTTGGAAAATATATGTTATCATTTAGATCACAACTATGATAGGTGGATGAGATGTTGTTCCACACTGACATATGACTGTTAGGGCTACTAATGTAGTTGCATCTACAAGAAAAAGTGGTTTTTGAACTATTCTTGCCCTAGTCCTTCCCCCAATATAACTGCTTTACTCTATGCTAGTAATTTTCTACTGTGCATAATGAGAGACTGGCCATTAAGTCTAGTCTTCATGAATTTTCACAGAGGATTTGGTTGATGCCATTCCTGCATGGATTTGGAACATGTCTATATTTTGTCACTGGTTCCAGTGTCCTAGTCACAACATGAAGAAGAATCTCTTTGACTATAGATATAACCTAAGTAGTAGTGATTTCAAAACTCATTAGTCCACCATACTCTGTACATTGTCTTTGTTCTGCCTTCTTCATATCGAGTGACATTCAAGTGAGAAAAGAGAGACAATATTCTTAGGGAAAAGGCCTCCAAGTGTTTTATCCAAGGTCAACTCATGAAGTGTTCTGATCCTCAATTGCATTAATTGATGAATATACAAAACCACAGGCCAATTATCTAATGACCAGGTTATTGCTGCCAAATAGACTTGACCTTCTAGAAGAGATTATGAAGACAGCCTCATTTCTCTTAGGCAAATTAATGTGGGGAATTCAACAGATTGCTATGTGATACATCAGAGAACAAAGATATTTCTTTGAATTGTTTCTGTTTGAGTGTGTGTCTATGAGGTTTGTATTTGTTTTTCAAACTGTAACTGTGAGTTCTTTGGTGTATACTCCTGCTATCTTTGAAAATGGCAAGTTCATTGGGTAATACTCCTATCTTTGAAAATGAGCACCTGCTCTGCAAATTTTCATCTCAGATGGGAAATCTTAGTGACCTTGAAAAGTTAAGCAAGTTCCCCAGTGTCACACAGCCAATATGTATCAGAGATAGACCTCGCACCCAAGTCTTTCTATCTCTAAGGTCACCCAGTATTACATATTTTTATTATTCAGCAAATCCTGTAGTTGGATATTTGAGTAGGAAATTATCTCTCTGTTCCTTGGAAATTCCTAACCTGATAAGCACGGTAGTGAGGGTTGCTTTGGTTTATCCAAAGCAGAGGTACTAAGCACAGTTTAGTAACAGAAATAGAGCAACTCTGAGGAATAGATTTGATTCTCTTTTAGAGTTCCGGTTTTCAATGAGTACTCTACTCTAGCATTTCCTGGTTGGAGATCATTTTTTAGCTCCTGTTGAGAAAATATCAATGAAAATCCATGGCACCGGCTCCATGTAGTCTTGACATAAGCATAAAATCCCCAATAGTCAGCAAAACAGTTTTAAAAAGGAGAATTAGATTCTGAACCTACTGTTAAAAGTGAACAACTGATACCCTGATAAGGGGAAAAGATTTACTAAATGGAGCCAAAGTCTGAGAATATAGAATTGAGAATTGAACTAACCCCAGTAACAGTGACCAATAAATCTAGTTGTCTGAGTGCTTGGTTGGGTTGGTTACTTCTTGGCCTTCCTTACTGAAGAAGAGCAAAACGTCATCACTATGTTAGAGATAAATTATAGTGCATCAGACTGAAGCTGATCCGATCAATATGATCTCGGAATACTCTACCACAGGTCAGGCCCAGAGAGTCCATGTTTACTAATGAGCATTTCTTAAGATCTATTATATTCTAGTCATTTTTTCAAATACTAAGGAAACAAAAAAGAGAGAGTAAAGACCATTCTGGCACTCAAGAAGCTTTTATCATCAACACTGATACTTTTTAAAATGATTTAAAATATTCAAATTATACCCATCATGTATATTTATTCTTCTCAGTATCAGAGGAAAAACTATTGTAATTGAAAACTGTACCTGCTTGATCTTTTCATCAAAATATTTGCAAACCAACTATCGATCCATATACAGTGACAAAATGATATTCTCTAATGGACAGAGCTTATATCTCAGATCCAAATGCGTGAGTTCTAGTACCAACTCTGCCTCTTACTAGCTCTGTATCTATAAGTAAATTCCCCCAAAACCTTCAGCCTTAGTTTTTTCATCTATTAAAAGGGGGAAATAAATAGACTACAAGATTTCTAAAGTGCCTTCTGCTGTAGGTCACAAATTCTGTTTCCCAGTTTGTTCAAGCCAATAGCCTGTGGATAATGAAATGGTCATTAACCTAGCTATAAGATGCTCTCAGTTCATTGAAGTTGAGTCAACGAGAACAGGTTCTGTCTTTATCCATTGTATGTTCATCTTAAGTAATGTGAGGAAGTAGAATTGGACATTTTCTGTTTTGTGGTTGTGTTCAGGACTCGGTGGTCCAACACTTAGCAAAAAGACTGTCACAACAGGTCTTATTACATGCTCATTGTCTGACTGAATAGACTTAGGATTATATAAGTGTAGGGAATTCCTCAAGTGGCAACCTTTTTGCCAATGTAGATGAGTAATCCGTTAGCTATTTGTAATCTAAAGAAAATTCTTAAATTGATGAGAGGTCAAATGACTTGCCTAGAATCATGCAACCTTTGGGAAACAAAATACAAACTTAGACCTTTCTGACTCTTTTCCTATTTGTTTCTCCTATTTTCCAGACAGTATCTTTTTGAAGTAAGTTACTAGGATGTGCTTCTAACATCTGGCTCTGGATGGGTGGGTGGGAAGGAATATACACATACTATGTTTTTAAATTTCTTCAGTATTATTATTTTTTCATCAATGAAACAATAAATCAAGACCAGGTTTGTAGAATTTTCAGGTTTTGGTGATCACACTGAAAATTTAACATCCAGCTCTCACTAGCCAGTAACGCTATTAGGCCACCAAGAGCAAATATTACAAGCAGCCAGAAGGACACAATTCACATATTGTGGAGCTGCGGTCAGGATCACACAGGACTTAGCAGCAACTACATTGGAAGCTCGTAGAGCTTGGAATATAATATACCAGAAGGCAAAAGAGCTTAGAATGCAGCCAAAAATGAACTACCCAGCAAGGCTGAATGTCCTCTTCCAGGGAAAAAGATGGACATTCAATGAACCAGAGGAATTTCAAATGTTCCTGTTGGAATGGCCAGAGCTGAACAGAAGGTTTGATCTTCAGATACAGGATTCAGGTGAAGCATGGAGATTGGAGGAGAGGGGGGAAATATGAGGGACTTAATGATGATGAACTGCATGTACTCCTGCATAGAAAAATGACACCGATAATACTCATATGAACCTTCTCAGTTAATAGAGCAGGTAGAAGGAGCTTGTATTTTTTTTTTTTTTTAGATTTTTCAAGGCAACGGGGTTAAGTGGCTTGCCCAAGGCCACACGGCTAGGTAATTATTAAGTGTCTGAGGTCAGATTTGAACACAGGTACTCCTGACTCCAAGGCCGGTGCTCTATTCACTGCGCCACCTAGCCACCCCGAAGAAGGAGCTTTTATATTTGAAGCACAGGCGAAAGCTGAATTTGAAGATAAAATATGGTGTAAAATGGAGTCAATAGAAAAAAGGGAAATGTAATGGGAGAAAGAAAAAGGAGAGAGGGAATAGGCCAAGATATTTCATATAATAAGATCTTTCTGTATTACAATGGGCTATTGCAATGATATGGAAGGGGGAATGAGGGAATCTTCACTCTCATCAGAGGAGATGAAACAGCATATATACTCAATGGAGTATAGGCATCTGGAGTAAGAAGAAAACAGGGGGGACAGGGGAAAGAAGGGATGTGAGTGATGGAGGAGAGGATGGACCATGGGGGGGACAGTGGCCAGATATAACACATTTTCTTTTTACTTCTTGCAAGGGGCTGGGATTGGATGGCCTGTCCAGGACCATAGGGCCAGGTGGATGCTCGGCCTAAGGGGTGGTAGTGGGGGGCTCAGGGGCCTCTTGGCCCCAGGATGAGGGATCTGTCTGCTGCACCACTCAGATACCCTACAGCAGAGTCAGAATGAAAGGAGAGAGAAAATATAGTACATAGTAGTGGAGAAATCCGAAATGAAGGAGTTGCGATCAGCAATGGCAATGGTGGAAAAATATGGAAGTAACTTTCATGATGGACTTATCATAAAGAATGTGATCCACCCACAGCAGCGTTGTTGATGTTGGAACAAAGACTGAAAAAAAAGTTATCAGACCACCGAAATTCTTTTCTAAACTTGTAACTTGAGTTATTTCTACTGTGAAATGGAGTTAGACTACTCTTTGATTAATGCAATTTACTAAAAATAGTTGAATAAGACTAGCTACAAATTCTAGTTAGGGTCACTCAGTCAGAGACCAGCTTGCACACATGCCTTACTCCAAGGATAATTTTCTAACACATAATGCTTCCTTTCTTAAATTATATTATTTTAATAAATGTCAAGAGAGATAATAATAAAACCACGTGAAATGAGGAATGAAATTTGGAGCAAAGCCCTTTGTATTGAATAAGGAAAATACCTAAAACGTCAGTTATTTCTTCGGCCTGGAGAATTTCTAATGCAATATAATTCTCACCTTTTTAATGAATTAGTAGCTAAATCTCAAGAAATTACCAGTGATAACTAGAGGTTAAGTGCTTTATGTTTCTGTGTACCTATTTATCTGCCTATCTCTGTCTCTCTGCCTCTTTCTGTTTCCTTTTCTGTCTCTCTAGGCTTGTCATTTCTGTTTTCCTACCTGTCTTTCTTTCTATTTCTTCTTTATCTTTTTTTTTAAAATTCAGTTTTATTCAATGTGCAAATGGACTTTGCATATACATTCTCAATCTGAATCTCCTAATTCCATCTCACAAACAAATATTACTGACTCCATCTTACAGGAAGATGGGGATAGCAGAACAGAAAGATGAGGGTATGTCTTCCAAGTCTATAAGTATCAAAGACTGTAAGTATCAAAGCTCAGATTTAATGAATAGTATGGTAGAGTGAACCAGAGATCAGAAGCCCTCTAACATATGTTCCAGAATCAGATTTACCAAATCTCCCACTGCAGATTTGTTTTTATTTAATCATTTCAATTGTGTCTGACTCTTGGTGACCCTATTTGGATTTTTCTTGGAAACGATACTGGAGTGTTTTGCCATTTTCTTCTCCAGTTCATTTTGCAGATGAGAAAAATGAGGTATAAAAAGGTAAAGTGACTTGCCCAGGGTCACACAACTAGCAAGTGTCCAAGAACAGGTTTGAACTTAGGAAACTGAGTCTTCCGGAGTCCAGTCCCAGCATTCTAAACATCATGGAGCCATCTAGTGGCCCACGATGGTCAGTCACGGACTAGGCTTATTTTTCATTCTCCTAAGACTGGGTCTTCCTGGACCAGGTCCTGTCAGAGAAGCATCAAAGATTTTGAGCAGGAAAAACCGTGAGATCACAGCCAATTAAACTCCTCTATTTTGTGAATGCGGAAAATAAGGCTCAGGGGCAGCTAAGTGGGGCAGTGGATAGAGTACTGGTCCTGGAGTCAGGAGGACCCAAGTTCAAATCTGACCTCAAACACTTAAGAATTACCTAGTTGTGTGACCTTGGGCAAGCCACTTGACCCCATTGCCATGCCAAAAAAAAAGTTTCTAAAGGCATAATGAATAAAGCAATTGATTTAAAAAAAAGAAGAAGAAAAGGCTTAGAGAGTTTAAAGGGTTTTGACCCATAACCCTCAGGAAAAGTCAATATTGAAACTCAGGTACCCTAACTCCAAAGTCCACTTTTTTCAAGTCCCCCAAAGGCCATTAAGATCCAAGGATGCTGGAAGTGATCCTAGGGATGGAGCTCAGATCAAACGTTTGGTAAAGAATCAAAAGCAACAATTGCAACTACTTTGAAAGACTGTGAACCAGACCAGCTACTGGAATCTCCAGGCAAGCCCAGTGAATAGGAGGAGAGATGCATGGGGCTCCTGGGAAAGCATTAGCATCCTGACCTCATAAGAGTTAATGGACAAGAAGAATGACTTCAATGGACTGTAGAAGAAAACCTGCTGTTTCCTCTCAACACTTGCAAACCCCAATGAAATTTTGGTGATTAATAGTGATTGGATCCAATAACTATTAGCTGAAGCATCTGCCACAGGCACCTCAGGAGCACTGCCCTGACCTTCCGAGTGTTAATTAGAGACATAACAGATCCAAATGACCAGATCTGTAGTCTATAACCCCACCATGTAGAAGGAAGTCCCAGGCCTTCCTAGGGAGTCATAAAGAAAAGCAGAAGGGAAAACAAAACACAACAAACAAAAATAGAGAGACAGACTCTGTTTCTCTCTATATAAGTCTTTTTGCATTTCAGAATTTCTCTATCTCCCTGTATGTCTCTCTTTAACTTTGTCTCTGTCTCTGTCTCTTTTTTGCCTGTCTATCTCTCTTTGCCTCTATTTCCTTCTGTTTGTGTCTGTCTCTCTGTCCTCCCTCTGTCTTGTCTGTCTATCTCAAAAAAAGTCTACTTAATTTAAATTTAAAAAAATGGGCACTAGGTTCATCATCATCAATAAACCTACTTTAGGTTGGTGCAGAAACTTCAAGATTTTTTAATTGGGTAATGCAAGCCATCTAGAAAAAACAACAAAACTAATAACTACGCCGTTCTTTTTCCTAGATTATTGTAGGAACATGAGTCAATCTACCTAAAAGATGCTCCCAATGGAAATGTGAAGCACAGTCTATAATGCAAGTGAGAAATAAAAATCATAATCATAATAATAAATTTTAAGGAAAGTTAAAGACAAAAAAAAGTGTTTGTACCCTTAGAGCCTTGCAGTCACCTTAGATAGACAGTACAAGTAGGCGGATGGAGTCACAGGTCCCAGCTTTAGGTTTCAGTAAGAAGAGCTCATGTACATAACAAGAGAAAAGATGATGGAAAGACAGGAAACTGTATCTCTTCAAGAATACATGAAAACAAGAAACCAAAAATCAAAAAAAATGGGAAACAAAGCTGCAGAGTAATTGAGATCAATTCAAGCTTTCTGAGAAAATGTTTGTCACATGGTCCAGACCAAAACATATCTACTATCTATCTGTCTATCTATCTATCCATCTATCTATCTCTCCAATGTATATCTATATCTATTTACAGATAAAATCAGAAGAGGAGGAAAATAAAGAGATGTGAAATAATAATGATACTGATGACAAAGGTAATTAATTCAATTCTTATAGATCATTAAGACTTCCAAAATACCTTCCTGGAAACTGTTTTGTCAGGTGAGTTGTAAAAATAGCACTACAACTATTGTATGGGCAAATAAATTAAGGATCAAAGAGGTTAAGGTTTGACCTTACAGTTTTTTAAGATGGAGACAGAGACAAATGGAAGGAAAAAGGAAGGAAGGAAGGAAGGAAGGAAGGAAGGAAGGAAGGAAGGAAGGAAGGAAGGAAGGAAGGAAGGAAGGAAGGACAAGAGGGAGGGAGGAAGGAAGGAAGGACGAGAGGGAGGGAGCAAGGAAGGAAGGAAGGATGAGAGGGAGGGAGGGAGGAAGGAAGGAAGGAAGGAAGGACAGAAGGAAGGAAGGAAAGAAGGACAGAAGGAAGCAAGGATGAGAGGGAGGGAGGGAGGGAGGAAAGAAGGAAGGAAGGAAGGAAGGAAGGAAGGAAGGAAGGAAGGAAGGAAGGAAGGAAGGAAGGAAGAGAGGGAGGGAGGAAGGGAGGGAGGGAGGAAAGAAGGAAAGAAGGAAGGAGCAAGATAGAGAGGAATATAAAATCAAACCTAGACCTTCTGACTGTAAATCCAGATGTCTTTTCCATCAGAGGCTACCATAAATCTATATGCTTTATATGATATCAGCCCCACACCCAATTGCTTTATATTTTAATTTTAAAATCTAAATGTTATTTATGTTTCCCTATCATGGAAATTTTTGCTTCAAGTCAAACATCAGTAGGAAATTGAGATAACTGTTATTTGCAATCATTATTTCCAGTTCTGATCAGGTCACTGGATGCAGACAAAATATCTTCTGTTTTTCAAGCCTGATGTGTAGAGAATGTGTTACTCAGTGGCTAGTAAGTCTGGCAGTGGATGTCAAAGACATGGTTTCAAATCTAGTTTCTGCCAGTTGTCAACTATGTGATCCTGAGCAAGTCATTTAACCTCTATTTTCTCCAGAAACTCCCTAGGAATTATAAATCAAGTAACAGATGGCCTGGATTTTGTGCTGGTGGAGGAAATTCCCATTGATGTTGAAATCAGATTATTTGAGTAATCCTGGCATCTTGTCATTACACTGACATTATCTGGATTCTCAGTGACTGCTTATGGACTGATGCTGGCACAGATTTTGCTCAGTGGACTCAGTAGCTGCATTCTATTTTAAATTCACATCAATATTTCAGTGAAGATAAAAGCCAATTTAAAATGTTTTAATACTCTTGTAGTAATGAAAGCATGAATGAAAAATGTGTACTGAACACATGATTCTATGATTCATAGGATTTAGAGATGGAAGAAAACCTTAGAAGCTTTTGACTCCAAGTCCCTCATTTTACAGATGAAGAAACCAAGGCATAGTGTTTAAGTGACTTGCCCAGGACCACAGCTATGGTTATTACTCTACAAGCTAGCTCTTCCTATATACAAGCTTGGATCTGAACCATGAAAAATAAATAAACAGTAAATAAATAAATAAACTGAATAAATCAATAAATGACTTGAGGTGCCTTCATATGATATTATTCATTTCCTAAATAGAAAAAACCATCTTTAATTATCATCTTTGTAATCTGCATTACAGTTAAATGTTCAAGTTTATTTTCTTTTTTATTCCTGACTTCTACAAAAGGAATTCCTTTGTTTTAACCATTCACTCTACCTCCTAAATTATCATGGCTGTCATAGACTATTTTCAAGCTCATTATTTGGATATTTGTTTGTACTAAAACTGATCACATTGCTCATCTTCCCAATGTCACTGATCATACTTTTCCCTTTGCTAATTGAACCAATAAGTCTTAGATTAGCTTTACTTCAAAGAACAATCAGCTAACTTCTGAGAACATGTGGGGGGGGGTCTTGACGTGTTTCAAGACCAAGCTGTCCCCCAAAACAATCAAGAATATTGAAAAGTTGTCTGCAAACACAGGCACAGACATCCTTAACTCATAAATCTTTAGGAACATTTGAAGAACTGGGGATTTAGTGATAAGGAGTGGCATCAGAGGAAGAATTTTTTTTTCCTTCTGCAAAAGGATTAATTTGGCCTCAGCTGTAATGATTTGTCATTTGACCTTCATATAGATTCTATTGCTTGTTTCCATGTTGAGAAGAAACTTTACAAGTCCCCAGGGAAATGTTCATAACTTGGAAGCACCCACATTGGCATCGTTCACATTCCCTACAGTCACTATTTATCTAAGATTCAACCTGCTGTAACACATTTCCTTCAATAACTCATCTATCAATAAACCCTGCTGGGATATATGTGTGGTATATTTAGTTTTGCTTTCACCTTCTGGTAGAACAGGGGTAATGCAGAAGTATAACTATTTATTTCGAGAGGATTTGTTTCTGTTTTAGGGGACAAGGAGGGAACTCAATCATGTCTCCAGTTCTTGGAATTACCTCAGAAACTTGCCCCTCCTCTAAGTTTCCATGTAACTTTATTTTTTTCTAGGTTTTTTTTTTTTTTTTTTGCTAAGCAATGGGGTTAAGTGGCTTGCCCAAGGCCACACAGCTAGGTAATTGTTAAGTGTCTGAGATTGGATTTGAATTCAGGTACTCCTGAGTCCAGGGCCAGTGCTCTCTCCACGATGCCACCTAGCCGCCCCTCCATGTAACTTTAAAACAATTCCGAATTGAATAAGTACCAAGAAAGATGTATAGTTTTCTATACAAAGTATGACCCAAGTTGAGGAACAGGATTCCATGTCACTGATCTCCTAAACTTTCTTCATCTTATCTTACCTTTTTCAATCTGTTTTCTGGAGCTATTATCCATATCTTATTCCTTAAGTTTAAGGAGAACCAAAAGTTCTATTCTAAGCCTTCTTCTTCCCTTCCCCTTTTACTTGATGATCTCACTCATCAATCTTAATGGTTCAGTTTTAATTATTTGTTGGAACTTTTAAATGCATATTGTCTCAGACTGGAAATAAAATATCTATCCAAATAACTGCCAAAACGATGTATTTGAATCAATTCTAATGCCTCTCCCATGAATTAGCCCAATATCTCTTGCTATCCACTAGAGACGTACTCTTGAATTATCTATCAGCGCACTAATCTCAGTCTAAGATCAAACCCTGATTTTTAAGAGATTTAAATGCATACTATTGGATAAACGCAATGTATGCACATATATGTCTGTGTAAGCATGTATATGCATATGTATGTATGTGTGTACAAATATATATATATATATATATATATATGAAACCTAAGAACAAAATCTTTTAAGAGACTTAGATACATACTATTGCATAAAGGCAATATGTATTCATTCGCATGTATTTGTATGTATGGAAGGATAAGCTGGAAGGATAAGAAAATGTCCCATGTTGGAAATGAAACATTCATTTAGCCCAAAGGAAATGGATATAACCTAAGTAAGAGATTTAACTTGTAATTTTGACTTGACAAAACCTGTAAAGGGCATAGAGATAAAAGATGGAATATCATGTGTGAGAAGTAGCAAAAATCTCCACCTGGTTAGATTAGCAGAAACAGGACATGGGTAATATGAAGCTTTGAATATGTTTTTGAAGGATTTTAAAAGGAGGAGTCATCATTTTGTCCATCAGTTCATCTTAGAGACTCTAGGGAGCCACTATCACTTTACAAGCTACGGAGCAGGGGTGATGGGGGTTCCAGGGCAGGATTAGGTTGCACAGTAAGCCTTGGAAGCAGGATGACCTGAGTTCAAATATGATTTAGACACTTATTAGCTGTGTGACCCTAGACACATTCACTTAATCTTGATTGCCTCCCCCAAAAAAAACAAAATGAAGTTATGCCAGGGATAGGTTGAAGAAGGAAGAAACTTGAGGCAGGGAGAGAATTAGGAGAGAAACTCAGCAGAACATATGGGAGATAATGAGAGTCTAACCTAGGGCTATCTTAAGAGGGTCAAAAGGAAATAGATTTGAGAGATGTAGAAATAGCACCAACAGGACTTAGCCCTTGATTTGCTATGTATGGGGAGGAAGAATGAGGATATCAGAATGGTTGCAAAGTTGTGAAGCTGCGTAACTTCAAAGAGAGAAATAGGGATCTGAATAGCAAAAAAATGAAATTAAGAGAAAGAAAATCTGCATCCAAAGAAGGGAGGAATAATAGAGTATGTTATGTCTTGAGCATGTTGAATCTGAGATTCTTATACAATATTTAGTTCCAATTGTCCAAAAGTCAATTGGTGAGCCACACATAGAGATTAGGAGAGATAACATGGTGTAGATATATAGACCTGCCGAGAGATGAAAACTGAATCCATGGAAGCTTTTGAAATCCTCAGGGTCAGAATAGAAAAAGAAGTCCCCAGATAAATCTATGGGATAGATCTAGATGAACCTAGAGGCGTGTTGTGAGGATCAGATTAGAAGATGAATGAAAGCACTTTGCAAACTTTAAAGTATCATATCCATGCCAGCTGTAGTTGTGATTTGTTCATTATCCTAAAGTCCTCTAGCCTCCAGTCTAGGGATAACTTCATTCCTAACTAAAAAACCCAGCTTCCAGGGGAAGTCTTTCCCAATCACTCTTAGTTCCAACTACTTTCCTTTACTAATTACTTCTATTTCTTCTCTGTACAGCTTGCTTTGTATATATATATATATATATATATATATATATATATATATATATATATATATATATATATAAATTTAAGTGTTGTTCCCCCCATGAGGGCTAGGACTGTCTTTTGTCCCCCTTTTTTTCATTCCCAAGGCTTAGTATAAGCACAGATACACTGGTGACTATTAAAAAACTGGGTCCTCTTTAAAACAATATGTGTACCTAGACACTTTTCAATTTAATCTGTTTTGTTAACGCTTTAAGGCTAAAACAATCAAAAATGAAAAATCAAGGTCTGATTTATAGCCAATTTCTGAAGTACAAATATTTACACTGAAAATTTAACTATCACTCTCCCAACCTGGCTAGAGCTGACTCCAGTACGCTCATGTCTAGGGAGAAGGATTTGTATGATAATCTAGAAAAGTATGCTGAGGACTAATGAGGCAGAAGGAAAACTGAGAACAATATCTTTTTTTTTAGTTATTTTTTTTTAGTATTTTGCAAGGCAATGGGGTTAAGTGGCTTGCCCAAGGCCAGACAGCAATTATTAAGCGTCTGAAGTCGGATTTGAACTCAGGTACTCCTGACTCCAAGGCCAGTGCTCTATCCACTGTGCCACCTAGCCACCCCAACAATATATTTTTTTAAAAAAAATTACAGCAAAGAATATTCGGGAGGAAAGAGTGGCAACAATATCAAATTCTTCAAAACAGATCAAGAAAGAAAGGGGTTGATAAAAAGCCTTAGAGAAAGAATTAAAGAGGTTTCATTCTTGGATGACTGAAGACTGATGGTGCCAATCAATATCTTTATGGGAAGTATATTCAACTAATATTTAATTTGTACTTACTCCAAGCAAGTGACCAATGAATTTTGGTTTAATAATTAATGGATGGATGAATGATTACTCCTTGAGAGTAACCTTACTCTGTTAGTAAATCTCACTCTTAAGTAGTGAGAGTGTTAAAAAGTACTGATAACGATTGGTTCCTATCCTAATGGAACTAACACTTCAGTAGACTCAGATCAACAGTAATGCATAATATTGAATGATGCCAGATAAAGCTTACTATGAGGCCCAAACAAAGAAGTCAATAATCACTAAAAAGATTATGGAGGATAAACAATATAATAATGCTGTCAACAGGCAAACAGTCAAGAAACTTATGTGAAAACCAGGTTTCTTACATGAGAATGAACATGCATATTGAGCCTAAGGAGCTCAAAGTCCTTCTAGAAGCTTGCATATTTATAAAAGCACAAAAAAAAGGAACAAGGAGAAAAAGTATGGTTTAGATGGGAGAAAGGACAACCCCTACCTCATGAAAGGGGAGGAGTAAGAAGATGGCAAAAGTTGCACTCTTTGCCCTTGGGAATCAGAATGCACTATGAAGATAGGAGGATGCATTTATCTGCCAATGACTCTAGCTGCCATGTGTTTTCCTAGTTTGGCACAGATTAGCTGGTGCCTATATTACTTTCCAAGGACACAACTTAGGGTCCAAACAACAAATTATGTCAGTCTTGGAGGGGGACTTCAACCTCCCTCTGCATATTATGGGTCCAGTGTTTTTTGAAAAATATTGCAATTCAAAAAGCCAAACCCTTAACATCATCACACATAATTCCCAACAAGGAAAAGATAAAATATTTTAAAACAATTCCATATTTTGACCCATGAGTATGGTACTGGAAATTATATTAGACAGGATTTGTAATAAGGATTATTATTATTGATATTAACATATATAGGAGAGAAAAAAACTTGTTCTCTAATTGATTTTGTTCATGCTTTTGTATTGAAAAATCATTCATCCATTAGTTATTTAAGCAAAATTCATTGGTCACTTGCTTGGACCTATTGCATGAATATCCTATGTGTTATAGATTTTAGTTCAGAATCTAGTTTATATGTTTGCTGCAGGACTATTTAAATATAAGAAGCATAGAAAAATAAAACACAGTCCTTTTGGAGGGAAGGAATACTCATAAAAATGGCCTTTCTTTGAATTAGAAATAAATGTTACTTATTTATGTAAATGTAGGGGGGAAACCCATCCAGAGGAGGAAAAACAAAACAAAAAACAAACAAAATAAAACCCTTCAGAATCTGATGAGCACTTTATAAAAATTATGTCTTATGTATCTCTTTCCCTTAATCGTAATTCCTCATACCAAAAATGACTAATATGTAACCAGGTTTGTCAAAAATATGTATATTCAGTGTTAGCCTGACTATTCACTACTGGGAGAAGGGGGATGGGAAGGGAAGGTGGAAGAACATTTTGTAACTTAAAAATATTCATTTGCATATGGATGAACATTGAAAAAACTTTCCTAACTTGTATTTGGATAAATAAAATATCAATTAAAAAAGAAAGGGGAAAAGTGTGTTAATCTAATTTTCAACACATTATAGCTCCAAAGACCTTCATTAAAACATGTATTTTACACAGATCATACCCTTTGTTCATGATCCTACCATATTTTTATCAACCAAGAAGATTTACATTATCTAAAGAAAGACCACAAGGAAACATCACATTGCCAAAAGCAAACCATGCTACTGATGACAAAAATCTGATATGATATTCCATTTTTTAATTTGTTTATTTAAAATGGATTCAAATAGGAATTATGACTAATAGAATTCAAAATCTGCCTTCTGAACTAAAGAAAATATGTTTTCTAGATATAGAAGTTTCAAGGTGTTTTTTGGAAGGGTTGCTTTTTTTTGGTCTGTTTTCTTCAGTGTGATTATTTATCCATTTCATCTAGAGTTCTTTAGGAAATACGACTGGTCTATAGCTCTTCCATTATTTACTTCCAGTTTTTCACAGTGAATAGCTTACTTAAATAGGTTATTTTGAAGTTGTTTAAATTGAATGCTATATTTTCTTATTCTTTTAAATTTATATTGATTTTCATCTTAGTTCTCATGAGTCGATATGTTTTTTTTTTCCAGAAATGGTTTTCTAATTATAAATGTTGACTCACTGAACAAGGGTAATTTCATTTTTGGAGAATGTTATTTCATACTCATCATGACCAGTGTTATCATAGTCTGGGAAAAAAAATATATTCTTGATACAAAAGTGTGAAGTTTTCATTCTGGCAATTCCTTCCCTCCTTTTTTGGTCGTTGTTTGATCTTATATGTTTTCTTAGGGCTGCTTTTACACTATACTCCATACATAGTTATTAATAAAATGCTCTACTTCCTCACCTCTGAATATGATTCTATTTTAAGATGACATGTGCATCTGGAATGTTAGCAATTATTTTATTTTATTTGATGCTTTTTTCTTTGCATTTTATACAACTTTCTTAAATTTTAAAAGGTTGTTGAATATAAATGACATTATGTCATACTCAGCCTAGGATTTAATTTAATTTTTATATTTATATGCATTTAAAATTTATTAATAGCTTACATTTATACATCTTCATTTCCCAATGTAGCTCACCCTTCTCTTTCCAGCTCAGAAATTCATTCCTTTTTAACAAAGAATTAAAACAGAAAATGGAGAAGGGAAGCATTTTGGCAAACCAACTACAAAAATCAATCCAAGTCAGCATTATATACATAGTTCCCCCACCTCTACTAGGAAGTTAGAGAGATGCATTGTCAAATCACATATATTTGAGACAAGTTTAGTCATTTTAATCACATGGTATTGAATTTCTAGTGATATTTCCTTCTGCATTATTTTTGTTTCTCCTTGTTTCATTTTGGGTTAGTTCATAAAAGCTATCCCATCTCTACTTACATTCTTCATACTCATCATTTCTTTAATGTGGTAATGATATATCATACACACTTACCACCATTTTTGAATGATTCCCTTCCAATGGGCATCTATCTACCTTGTTTGTAGTGATCTATTCCTACCAAAAGTACTGTTATAAATAGTTTGTGTGTCTATAGGAAATTTTTAAAATTATTTTGTATTGTTACTAACTTTTGGGGGTGTACACTTCAACAGATATCTAGGATAAGGCATAGATATTTCAGTCGCCTTCTTTTGCATAATTCCAAGTTTCAAGAATAGGTGAGTCGAGTGAGCTAAAGATGGCAGAGCACAAATTTTATTCTTGTAATATGGCCCTCCTCACAACAAAAATTATATCACACCTAATGAAATGTTTCTGTAGTTGTGAACTGGTCCAACCATTCTGGAGAACTATCTGGAACTATATCCAAAGTGTTATAAAAACTGTATATTCCCTTTGTCCCAGCAACATCACTCCTAAGTATGTATACCAAAGAGACCAAGATAAAAGAAAAGAATCCATATGTACAAAATTATTTGCAGCAACTTTTTGTGTTGACAGAGTTGAAAATTGAGGAAGAATCAGATGGACAATGAACAAGTTGTGGTAAATGTTTATAATGAATACTATCGAGTTTTAAGTGATGATGAGGAGGGGTGGTTTCAAAAAACACAGCAACCTACAGTAAGATTGATATGACCTGATACAAAAGGAAGTAAGAAGAATAAAGAGATTATTGCCCACAATAATAGCAATTGTATTATAATGACAATCAACGAGAAAAAGTTTGACAACTCTGATCAATAATTTTCTTATTTTCTTCATTTTTATGGCATATCTAATATGGAAATATATTTGACATCATCACAAGTAAAACTGACATCATTTTTCAGTAGTAGGTAGGCAGGGGTAGAATTTGGATCTAGAATTTATTTGAAAAAATATTAAAAATAAATATTTTTTAAAAGAATATATGATCCAGTTATGAATAGTGTTTGAAATGGTTAAGTCTGTGAGTTTGGGGCTGGACGTGGAAAATCATGCCTCAAAATTCGACACTTTTAATCTTCAAGGAATAGAAGAGAGAAAAATGAAGCCTGGAGTAATCTGCTGAGTTTCTCCATTTATGGAATCAAGTGGGAAGATTAGAAAATTGGATTGTTTGGGGTTAGCGAATCTAGACATATTGCTTCTGAATGCCAGACACTCAAGCTGTTTTCTAACACTGACTGCATATTTGACCTGAACTATTAAGGCAACAATTTCAAGAGCCTGTGCATTTTCATCGACATCTTCTGGTGCATGAAGTATGAATAAAAGGACACTATTCTATCTTGCACACATATTTGAGCAGCTGAATGTAAATGAAGCTTTTATATTGATGAAAACAAAGAACTCTGGACAACAGAACAGTGTGCCCAGAGAACAACTACCATCCTCGCTGCTTATGGGACAATTTACTGGCTGTTGACAACTCCATTAAATTTCAGGACAGACCAGCTGCAGACAAATCTCAAATGCCAGGACTCTGAGTTCATTTCCACCTCCTTCTTGAAGTCGAAAGGAGTGTGGAGAATCGATGACCAAATCAGAGGTTCCTAAGTTCATAGATCTAGAGCCCGAAAGGACCTCCAAAGCCAATGATACAATTCCATCATTTTCCAGATGAGGAAACTGAGACGCAGGCATCTGAAATCATTTTCCCAAGGTCAACAAGATACATCAGAAGGAAGGTATTTGACTGGTATCTGAACTGTGATATTTGACTCCAGATCCAGTGCCCTGTACCATGTTGTCTCTGCTAAAATCAATGGTACTGATAAAATGAAGTTGACAGGCAATATATCTTTCATCTAGTGAAATCAATAATGTTGTGTCTGTATGTAGAAACAACTGACTAAACTGATTAGTTAGTGACCAGTCAAAATATTTATGGTAAGTCAAAGACTAAATCTTGGTCTTCAAGAACAGATTGAATGACAACATGTCAGTTATGCTGTGCTGAGTATTCCGTCGTGGTGTTCATTGAACTAGATAGCTACTGAGGTTCTTTCTAGCTTTCAAATTTTGATTTCATGATTTTGTGAAAGCCAAAATAGAGGACTCCATTGGGCTACATCAGAAGAAAGAATAGATTGGCTTAGTTTGATTTAGTTTAAGAGGATGGGAAAGGGAACAAGGAGTAAAATTTGCAAAAAAAAAAAAAAAGTAAATTTGGGTATGAAAGGAAAATGACATCCAAATAATTAGAGCTATCCCAAAGATGAATAATCTGCCCTTAGAGGTAGTAAGTTGTAACTTACTAGTGGTTTGCAAACAAAGATCAGGTGATTACTTGTAAATATTTTAGAGAGGATTTTCTCATAGAGGTGGATTGGACTCAATGATCAACAAAGAACTGCTTATCCCCTGAAAATTATATAATTATATTACTCCTTTCTAAAAGATTTAACCATTATGGAAAGAGAAACAGAGAGACAGAAAATGAGGCAAATAAATAAATATATATATATATATATATATATATATATATATATATAGAGAGAGAGAGAGAGAGAGAGAGAGAGAGAGAGAGAGAGAGAGAGAAACACAGAGACAGAGAAGAAGGAGAGAGAGAAAGGTAAAAGAGGTAGATGCATAGAGTCATAGAAAGGCAAAGATAAATGATGTACTTTATAAATAATATTTTCTTTCCTTCTTCCTGCCTTCCTTCCATTCCTTTTTCCTCCCTCCTTTCCTCCCTTCCTTCATTCTGTCCTTCTCTTTTCTTTCTTCCTTCCTGATTTCTTTCCTTTCTCTTCTATTCTTCTTTCCTTCCTTCCTTCATTTTCTCTCCCCCACCCTGTCTCCATCTCTCCTCTTTCTTTCTTCATCCCTGTTCCTCTCTTCCTTCCTCCCTCCCTCCCTCCCTCCCTTCCTCCCTTCCTCCCTCCCTCCCTCCCTCCCTCCCTTCCTTCCTTCCTTCCTTTCTTCCTTCCTTCCTTCCTTCCTTCCTTCCTTCCTTCCTTCCTCCATCTCTCCTTACTCATAATTTTTGGCATTTTCTGATTTTATTTTAGAGTATTAAATTGGTAGTAAATTAAATTTAGAATAAATTTGTGAAGAGCTACATACTTTATACTTTGTACTTATTTTGTATATTTTCCATTTAGTTATCTTTATGCATGTGCAGATGTAAAATCCACACATTAGTAAAAATAAGATCCTAGAAAAGTGCTTCTTTTTTTCTTTTGCATTTCCAGTATCTAGCATCATGCCAATTAAATAAAAGGTAGCTAATAAATATTTGTTGCTTATAATTTCTACTTTGTTAAGAAAGTAAACTTAGAATCCCTAGACAGAATTCTTAGCCAAATCTCTCTCCTCACATTGATCCACATATAGATGGAGCCAGTAGTTCCCACTTCTTTGACCATCCTGTTTGGATTTTTTTTCCAAGCAAGTCAATGATTAGCAATTTGGGGTTCTAGATCAAGCAACATTGAACTTGTCTTCAAATTAACTTTGTAATTCATGTTATAAAAATAATATAAGTAATCCAGGCAAATGAACTGAGTATGAGGGTCACTCAAAAGATGATGAGTTAGACTCTGAAAATCAGGATGTCTTAGCTCTACCCCTTACTAGATATATACTGTTGGGAATGTTAACAGACTTTTAAATGTTTCATTTAGAAAATGAAAAGGAAGTGCAGTGAGCATAAATAAAATGAAATAAGATTGTGGACAAGCAAAAGTGTGTTTTATATCAAGAATATGCAAAATAATAAGATAATGGGATGATAAAATGCTAGAGTTATTAGGGACCTGAGATTATTTGCACTAACACACTCAATTTGCAGATAGAGATAAGAAGGATAAATGTCTAATTTAGGCTCATGCAAGAGATAAGTAACAGAGCCTGATGATATTGTATTGACTGATATCCTCCTAACAATATCAATCTAAAATATCTCTCTGAACTCAAGGACCTCAAAAGTGCCTTCCAAATTGATATTCAATCCTTTGAGTATTACATGTGGCAAACCCTCTAAAACCAAGAAAATAATATTTGTGAATTGTCAATCATGAAAAATGTATCATTTGGCAACGAATTTACATGAGTTTTCCTAAAATGATCATGAAAAAATAGACAATCTGATTCCCAGGTCCCTACATAAAGCCTTATCAGCTTGATGGAATGTCCAAATCTTTAGCTTTGCAAGCATATGTTTTATGAACTCCTGCTTGATGAAGCATCTGAGCAGAGTATCAGTATAGGTGATGCCCAGTACTATTTGCATACATATACACATTCAATTAAAATCCATGTTTATAGAGCAAATCCAGGGAGACATTTTTAAAGAATTTTATTGAACAAAACTTCTGCTTGCCATTATCAAGTCATTTATTAAACATTTCAATATACTAGTATGTTAAGCAATGAGAATATAACTACAAGTAGTAAGAAAGTCAATGCCCTCCTTCAAGGGAGTTACATAGTAAGGCAGAAAGACAACATATAAGAAAAAAGTTTAAAAAAAAAGGAGGAGAAAGTATGATGGTAAGTCAAGTGCAAAGTCAGAAGTAATACCTGGAGAAGAATTGAAATATGCTTTGCCTTGACATCTTACTTAAAATAGAATTTTTGGGAGAAATCAGCCAATCAGAGGAAGAGGTCTCTCAGGACAAAAGTACTTCGTATATGAGAAATCTAGAGACTGAATGAACCTTCAGCATGAAGAAGTTAGTGGAACATTGTAGAAAGAGTCCAGACAGTTAGGAGGATGGTCTGGGAAAAGTGCAGTCATATAAATTATAAGGATATATAATTTAAAAAAAAAACTATCACATTGAAAAGCTAAGAGATTGTGTGGCCTCAAACTTTTTATAGGGTCAGCTAGGTGACTCAGTGGATAGAACACCGACTTGGGAGTCATGTATACCTGAGTGAAAATTTCACTTCAGACACCTGATACTTACTAGCTGTGTGATCTTGGGCAAGTCATTTTTGCCTTGCAAAAACTTTTTTTTAAAAAAGACAAAAAACAAAAAACAAAAAGAATTAGAATATAAGGAAAAGTGGATCTAAGACACAAGGTAAGAGTCCTTTACTCAATACCAGCAGAAAGGTTTCAGATGAAGAATTATCTTAAAAAAGGTTCAATAAATAAACATGAATAAAACAGTAATGCAGTCAAGTCAAACTCTACAGATTTATCTAAAATTTTCAGGTCAGAAATGTACACTCTTGGGGCAGTTAGGTTGTGCAGTGGATAGAGCACAGGCCCTGGAGTCATGAGTACCTGAGTTCAAATCCGACCTCAGGCACTTAATAATTACCTAGCTGTGTGGCCTTGGCCAAGGCACTTAACCCCCCATGGCTTGCAAAAAAAAGAAACCTAAAAAAATGTACACTCTAGTAAAATCATAAAGTCATTAGATGCTGGAGCTATAAGGAACTCAGAGAACATTCAACCCTCTATCTCTAACTTGCAGCTAAAATCAAGAAAGCTAAATATCTGGTTATGGCACTTACTATCTTGGAGTCTGTATTGTACTTATTGTATTTATTTTAATTGAGCAAAAAAAAAGTTTCTTTCAAAAGACATGAGAGCTAGGTTCAAATCTTCCCTCTGTTCAAGGTAACAAAGATTACCCCGTCACTTTGAGCAAGACAACAAACCTCTCCCCCAATCATTTTCCTCATCTGTAAAAATAAGTGTCAGCTGAGATTACATCTGAAGTCTATTCCAGTTTGAATCTATGATTCCATGGGGAGAAGATATTATTTTTATACACCACATAATTTTCCCCTTCTGAATCATTTGATAAATCATTTACAATAATTCCTGTAAGGCAATTCAGGCACTTATAAGAACAATGATTTGTTGGTTCTAATCTCTCATTTCTCATTTCAATAAACATTCATTAAGCACCTATCATCTATAAGTCAGTAGAAACAACATGATATATCAATCACTTAGTAAACATTTATTAAATACCTATTATAAGTCAAACATTGCGCTAGGAGTTTGGCATTCCAAGACAAAAATAAAACTGAGTTCAATGGAATGCTTCAGTCTTGGTGGAATTGCTCTAAAGTGGAAGTGGATTCCAATCTCACTTTTGATACTGACTCTAGTCAAGACATTTAATCTCCATTTACCTTAGACAATTCTATAAGATTTCTTTACTAAATCTCTGTGTTTGGGAAGGTGGGGATGAAGTTTCCCAAAATGGTAGTCCTCTGCAAAATCATAGATCCTTCATGTATTTTCTAGGCAAGGCACTAGGCTAGATATTGGAATAAAAAGAGCAAAAGGAAAAAGAAACTTTCATTCTATTTAATGAATGAATGGTTCGAATCCTAGCCTACTCACTGATATGATAAGCCTTAATTCTAGACTAATCTTTGTTTTAGTCATTTTCAGTTTTGTCCAACTCTTCATGACACCATATGGGGTTTTCTTGGCAAAGATATTGGAGTGATTTGCCATTTCCTTCTCTACTCCATTTTACAGATGAGGAAACTGAGACAAAGTGAAGTAACTTGCCCAGGGTCACACAGATAATGTCTGAAGTCAGATTTCAAGTCATTCTGCTCTATTCACTGTTCCAAGTAGCTGCCAAGACTAATCTCGGAAAATATCAAATGCTAGAATCCATGATCTACAAAGGACCCTTGCAAGTTCATGTGGGTGTGATTTCCCCCGCACACTTGAATATGCAAAAGTAAAAGTCTATAAAATATTCAGCCACTAAAATATAAGTTAGAAATTAGGACAAAAAAGAATATAGAAATTTTTGAGTACATTTGTTACTCTACAGGCTCCAAAAAGTGGATTTAACTTAAATACCACACATCTCAAATCACATTTGGTTAAAAACTTACTGGATGCAGTAAAAAAAAAAAGTTCTTAAGGTTTTTTTTGGAAAGGAATTGGATCTTACCCATTTTTCCCCCTCTAATTATCAAGCGACACTAAATAAGCAGCTTAGAATGAACCAGACTCACCTTGTTACTCATTTAGCTTATTGTGTTGGAAAACATTTACATAGTGAAATGTTGGTAATGGCATACTGATAACCCTGGAGCTATGAGCAAAGAGATTACTGCTTTGTGCTAAATGTACATTTTCCCCTTTTACTCCCACTAAATACCTCTGTTTGCTAATGACTTCCTCCCTCCTGGAATTCATATTTCCCAAGCAATCTGCAAGAGTAGGATAGCTGTGATGTGACAAATGCTATTAAAATTAGTGGTCATACCCAGCACAGCAAATGAAGGGAATTTCATTCTAGAGGGAAAGCTTGGTCCAATTAAAGGAAATTGAATGAAAGTATTTCAATGCCTAATGGAGTATTGCCTTAAAGGTGACCTAGAGGACAGCTTATCCATCAGACACTCTTTTATAATTTCTTTTGTAAGAATGAGATCACTGGTCACTGGGATTGAACTTCCTCTTCCTCCTCCTCCTCCTCCTTTTTGTCCTCTTCTTCTTCTTCTTCTTCCATCTTTGTTTCATCCTTCCTCTTCCTCTGTGTCTTCTTTTTGCTCTTTTTTCTAGTTCTTCTTCCTCATCCATTGACTTTGAAGGAAATAAACAAAAATAATATTAATATCAGTACAATTTGTATTTGTGCAACTGATCCCTGATATACTTCCCTTCTATTTTGTATTTATTTCCTTTTTTGATTTATATATGTCGATTCCCTTATATTTATATTTATAAATTATATTATAATGTAATCTCCTTGAGGACAAAAATTGTTTTTGACTATTCTTTCCCTGTTCGGGGATTACTAAATAAGTATGATAAATGATCAACATTTAATTAATGTTTATTTATTAGTTTGTTCCAGAATAAACCAAGACACAAATTTTATAACTAAGTTTCCTTTTCTTCTGGTATTCTTTATCTCCATTTTATATCCCTTTATCTACAACCTAGATCTTTAAAAAAATGATTTCCCTTGAAAGAGGACATAATAGCAGTGTATTATTATTATTTGAAAATTGATTATGTTAAAAGAAAGGATCAAACTTGTTTGAATTAGGTCAAAGAGTAATGTAATTAGTAAAGAGAAAAGAGTAAAGAAATAATTGTTGTAGCACAAAAAATGAATGCATTTCAGCTCAAGGAAGGAAAAGCTTCCCAATGCTTAGGGGAGAATTTCTCCTTCACTTAAAGCCCTTGGTGAAACCTGGGAAGCTACATACCTTACAGAGTCTAGGTTTGGGAGTTTCCCTTCCAAGTCTGTATTAGATTACCTGTCTCTTCTAGTTTTTTGCAACTCTAGAGTGTGGAATTTTACTGCATTTCATTCTAGAGAGTTCTTAACTGCCTTCTTTCTTATTTATTCATTCTATTGCTTCCTTGCCACACACGCAACATGTGTATGGAGAATTCTCTCATCATAAAGCATTTTCTGCATCTTCTGTGAAGGATCCTCATATCAGGGATTGAGAAATTATTGATTATGAAGTTAAACAATATAGAGGGAATTAAATGGTGCGAGTAAAACTTTTCTATCCTAGAAAGTAGTAGGCATTGGAGAGTCCAAATATGGGAGAGGAGTTTGGAAAAGGGTGGGGAGGGATAGCTAGAGTAGAGACAGCTTGTTAGATGTAGAAAAAATATGTTCAAAACAAAAAAAATAGGAAAACTTCCAGGATTTTTCCCAAGCTAAAATAAATAAAAACCTATATTATATATATAATATATATATTGTATATATAAATTAAATCTATATACATAAAATTAAATCTATATAATTATATGAACAATTGTAGTAGAGGGGAAAAAAAGAAATATGCAAGTCCACGTGCAGGAACATTTTTGCCTAGCCAGGCAAATTTCATGGCACATATAAATATGTTAATCAATAGTCCAGGGCAGAACCAAGATGGTGGAATGAAGGGTAGAATTCAGCTGGACTCTTCCAATATTTCCCTCCAAATAACTTTAAAAAATAATTCCTGAAATAAACTATTGGAACAGTGGAGCTTATAAAAGGTCAGAGGGAAATATTTTTCCCAGACTAACAGGAGAGGTCTGTAATACAAGACAGTGTAAAGGCCTAGAGATATCAGCAGCACCAGTAATGGCCATGGAGATAGCTATGAAATCAGAGCATTGGTGGTAACCTTGAGAACTCTCTCCACCTTAAATCTGGATTACTTGCAATAGTATTTTAATAGATAATCTCTCTGCATAAAGGCTTTCCCTTATCCAATCTATGCTTCATTTAACTATCAAACTTATTTTCCTAAAATCCAGGTCTCACTAGATATCTTTCCTATTTCTTATTCTTAATGATAATTTCTTAAGAATCTTTAAAACAACTATAATAGCCTTTGTCTTTAAAAACTCATCTTGACTTAACATTTCAAAGTGTCCAGTTTCTTGAACTTTTCTCCTCTATAAATTTTCTATGATCCAATCACACTCCAAGTTCTGTGCCTTTCCACAAACTGGCCCTTGTTCCTGGAATACTCCCCCTCCCACCCACCCCCATTACTTCAAAACTCAGCTCAAGGGGTAGCCCAGTGGATAGAGCACTGGCCCTGGAGTCAGGGAGACCTGAGTTCAAATCCAAATTCAGACACTTAATGCCTAGCTGTAAGACCTTGAGCAAGTCACTTAACCCCACTGCCTTAAATAAATAAAATTTCTTAAAAATTCAACTCAAATCTCACCTCCATTAGGAGGCGCTCCCTTCTCCACCCTTGTCTACTACTATTGCCATCCGTAGAAGATGACCTTGCATTTATACTCTATATAGTTTGATTATTTTACATTTTTTTATAAAATTTTTCAAGGCAATGGGGTTAAGTGACTTTCCCAAGGCCACACAGCTATGTAATTATTAAGTGTCTGAGGTTGGATTTGAACTCAGGTACTCCTGACTCCAGGGCCGGTGCTCTATCCACTGCACCACCTAGCTTCCTCACACTCTATATACTTTATATACATATTTTTGTATGTTGTCTCCTTTATGAGAATTCAAGCTTCTTGAGGGTAAGGGCCATACTTTTAATCAATTTGAAAGGATCATAAGTACTTTTGGCTATAGGATAAAAGACTGGGTGTAGCATCCAGGAAAAAAAAAAACATCTATTGATTGAGAACAAGTCAGATGTCTTAGTCAATGCATAAAAATATAGCAGTTACTTCAGCAGTTTTCAATAAACTGTGGAGGACATCTGACCTCAAAGTACCTTAAAGAGGAACTTTTTCCCTGAAGCAGCAACTAGGGTAGTTGATTGGGATGGGGAGTAAGCAAGTGGGAGTGCTACCCTTTTCTCCTAACTGGTCATGTTATTGAAGAAATGAGAGATGTAGAAGACAAGATATCCAGCCTATAGTAGACAAAGGTCACTAGAAGATCTTATCCTCAAAAAGATCCAGTTTTTTCTTTGCTTGTTTTGGGGTTTTTTTTAATGTCCTGAGAAAGGTGGCAAATGTCCTAAGTCTCTGAGCAAGTCAAAGAGAAATAGTTATCTGTTCTACTAAACAACCATGGAAGCAATGAATATAATTCAACCTCTATAATGCTTGTTATCTCCATATCAAAGCCATCCAAATATGCAGCAATGGAATTGGTCACATTACAATCATGTGAATTTCAAAAAGTCAAAAATTTGGAAGACTTAGTAGAAATAATTGCTCAATTAGCAATGGCTAAGAATGCATCTGAATTAGAAGTGGAGATGCACACAAATAACAGGCCGTGTGTCTGTCTTTGTGTGTGTTTGTGTGTGTGTGTGTGTGTGTGTGTGTGTGTGTATGTGTGTGTATCTCAAAGAAAGGAAGATTCAGGATTCCTGTCCCAAGGAGAAAAGTGAGAAGTGTCAACTATGATCTCTACAAAAGCATAAAAATAGTCGGTGAATCCATTATATGAAGACTAAATTTGGGACTAAGAAATCTAGGTCTCATGAGGAAATCATTTTGGGGAAGGAAGAGATTTTCTTCCCTTCTTTGACATACTATGTTTTTAGAAAGATTGGTCAAAGAAGAGTAAGTATATCCATCCAGGAGAGATGCACTCAAAACAAACATGGACAAATAAGAATTCAGAAGAATGACATGAGGAAAGGCAGAGAGAAGTAGTGGACACCAATTATTAACACTCAATAGATAGTAATTCCTTGGGGAAAATTCAAGAGAATTCTACAAAGTGGTTGTCAAGATACCAGGAGCTGTCAGAAATACTTCTGTCATATGTGTTTTCTACAAATATGCCTTACTACTATTGCCATTTAATTTTGCATTTACTCACTCTGAGTAACTTGTTTGTGCAAGAGGTTAGTGTGTCCCTGGAGTGAGGGGAAAGTTTTCTCCACTTTTTTTAGTCTATTTTATTATTTTTCCCCCAAGGATGGCTGACTGATTGCCAATGGGAAATCCACTGGTAGAGGTTCATAAGTCATAGTACTCTCAACTTAAGTATATAGATATAGACTCTGAGAGAATACTGGACAGATAAATATAGATAGCAATATAAACAGTTATATATCTATTGTGCATATATCTATCTATACATTATATATATATGGAGAGAGAGAGGAGACAGAAAAAGGTCTGCATATACAAAGAATCAAAGATATATAAAGATGATAGCTATATATTTATGCATACATTTATCCATACATATGGTATTTATGTACATATATATGCAAATACATTAAGAACAAACTAGACACAGAAAGGAGAGGAAGACCTGTGTGCATATATATCTTTATGTGTCTATATATCGTTTTCAACATCTTCAGGTTTGGGCACTGGATAAATCTCTTTAGTTAATTAACTCTTATATTCACTCATCTAGATGTTTCAGAGGCAGGAATTGTATAAGTCTTTGTGACACGAAGGTCAGTCTTTTATTCACAGTGCCATGAAGTTTCACATTTACAATCAGGATAAAACTCAATCTATTTTCATTAAAATGTGAAAAGAATGATCTTTGTCTTATGAGGAAAATTTCATCCACTTGTCATCAGGGAAGGCAAAGCTAAACTGTTCACAACAACCATTAGAGTTCACATTGAACATGGTCTATAATCAACTAATCAATTAATATCTATTGCTTGCCTACTAGGTGCCAGGAACACTGCAAATTAAAAGAGAAGAAGAAGAACAAAGAAGGAGAAGAAAAAAGAAGAAAAATAAGGATGAAGAAGAGGAGGAGGAGGAGGAGGAGGAGAAGAAGAAGAAGAAGAAGAAGAAGAAGAAGAAGAAGAAGAAGAAGAAGGAAGAAGCAGTCCTCAAGGGACTTACAATCTAAAGGGAGAGACAGTGTGAAAAAAATAAACAAAGCAAACTATATACAGTATATATAGGAAATAATTAACAGGGGTCAGGCATTAAAAGATGGAATTAAAAGAAGCCAGAGAAGTCATTAAGTGGAGCAGTGGAAAGAAATTAGTTTTGAGGGACAGCCAGCAAGAATTCCCAGAGCCAAGAGTCTTAGAGCAGTCAGGAGTCCAGCATCCCTGGATCAAAGGTTTCAGTTAGAAGGAGGCTGGATAGTGAAGGGCTAAGAATGATAAAGCAGAAATTTTTTATTTCATCCTAGAGACATTAGGGAGCCATTGAAGTTTATGGAGTGAGGGAAATATCATCAGCTCTGCACTTAAGGAAAATCTCCTTAATGAGTCGAGAATGGATTAGAGTGGAGGAGACTTGAAACAGGAAGAGGTGATGAGGACAGGGGCACCAGGGGAAGGGCAGTGCCCAAGGAAAGAAGGGGGCAAATTTGAGAGTTGAAGAAGAGGTGAAATCAATAGGACTTGGCAACAACTTGAAATAATGTACACCCTTTGATGACAGAGAGTGATTTATCTTTTTTGTTGGACATTGCCAGGTCCTAACACAATGCTTGACATATAATAGAATCAATAAATTTGTTGATTATTAAGTTTTCTAATATATTTTGTCCAAGATTTGTAGAAACTCACCAAGTATATTGCGTTTTCTAAAGAAATTTAAGTCTACTGGTCAAATCTCATTCTGAAAGATGTCATTTCAGAGATTTAAGACATATTTTAATAGTCTTAACAGTTTGAGTAACCCAGGGCAATAACATAAGACCCAATTTTGTAGCTAATGGAAGTTATAAACATGTTAAAGGTTGTATGCTCTGGACTGTAATTGGTCAATAGGACTTCATCAATGGCAAATTGAATTCGGTATTTTTTTTTTCTTTTAATACTGACCTAGGACCAGAGGGAGGATGATTTTTCCTTGGCACTGGATATCACTGCAAAGAACCATTCAACTACTTTATCTTTTAAGAAGTTGGCTACAAGGCTCCTGGGTCTGGTAATAAGATATCTGGCCTTTTATCTCAAAGTTATTGGTCTGAAAGTGACTCACGCTGATGATCGCCCAAAGCAGTAACTGGATGCCAATTCTCTAAGTTGCCAATTGAACTGGTTGTTTTAGCCTGCTGGGCAAAACAAAACAAAATACCTCTGGCCTTTAGGATATAGACTACTGGGTAAAAGATTGCCTTTCAGTAAGGATGTTCTACTTTGCCAGTCTGCCATTGCATCCCTGCCCTTTACCCCAAACACTCCATAGCCCAGGGAATCTCTCCCCAGGTTCAAAAGCACTCTGAAGTATACACATTGCTAAAAGATTACACCTTTTGAAGAAATTGTCTCTGTAACCAACTTCCTCCAACTCAGCTCACACTAATGAAAATCTCGCCACCCCCCTCTAACCCACCTCCCCAAGGATAATTTTCTCTCAGTTCTGAACTCTATGTTTATTGGATTGGTCTAAAAATGTTGTGAATGGCCATATTTTTAATAGAACCTTTAAACATAGAAATGCAAAGAAGTACTGCTGCGTGCAGGCAATGGTGGTTTGTACTCTTTTACGTCCCCCTAGTACAGTGATTTAAGGCTTTCCTTGGATGGTTCTCCAGGAAAAAGTCCCAAGAGAAGAGAGAAGAAATAGTGTGTCTGTTGCAGTTGGTGGCTCTTAGTCCATTATTTGATCATTTCCTCTCATTGGTCATCTCTCTCTCTCTATTTTGACACAGGCTTCTTCAAGCAATAATGGCTCATTTCCACTTGCTTTTCCTCATTTTCACAAAGGTATACAAATATAAATCCATTTGTCTGACCAGTCCCTACCTACCTGCCAACCCAGAAAGACCGCGGGAAAGAAGAATGGCTTATAGTACTGGAACAATCTGAAAAAAGCAGGCATACCAGTGGACAGACACTCCACCCCACCTATCAGCACCTCCAGAGGAGGGATGACATTCAGAATCTTGTAAACTCAGAAATTTCTAAGCTACCACTGCCAGGTGTCTAACTGATCAATGCCATCCTCTCTAAGAAATTAGAGCTGGAAATCAAGCAGATGTTCTTAAATGAGATCCTGCTCCGCCCAAGAAAATACCTAGATTTATTTCAAAATCTGTAAGATCAGGTTAGAAGAAAATAAAAGGAATGTTTTTCACCCTGATTAACAAATTAACAGGTCCTATTTTTTCCTGGGCAGGAAACATGCCCACATCACTGGGTAGCCTGTACCCTCCAGAAGTCATCTCTGATATTACCCTAAATTTACCCTTGCCCACTTTTTCTTCTTCTTTACCCTCATCCTTCCACCAACCTCATGTTTCAAATTTTTAGAAACTATGCTTAAGACAAATAAATCTAGATGCTCAGTAAAATGGTATATACTCTTTTTAGCATTTTTAGCTGGTTCACTTTGATGGAAATCTTGAATTCTCCCTAAAACAGTCACAATGGAATAAGACAGGAAGTTCAGGATTCCTAATACATTTTCATGTCTCATGACCAACTCCTAATTTAGTATTTTGGGGGCAGAGCAGGGCTTCTAATGCTTATCATTCCTTATCCATTTGGCAGGTTAGAAAATGATTTTATGCTTTATATTCACCCTCAACCCACAGAATATTTATGTTTCCCAAGGGATTCATGGAGAAGGGACCCAAACAAGGTCATAAAGCAATTTGGTGACTGAATCTAGAAGTGAACTCAAAGTCAGTGCTTCAATTAGCCATCTGAGTCAGGTTAGGAGGTCATTTCACTGGAAAGCTAAACAAATCTCATGTGATTATTTCTATTTAAGATTTGAATAGGGTTTTTTTTAAGTTTTCATTTTTGTGGAGATTCAATTTATAGGTTTTTTTTTATTAAGCTTGTTGTTTTTCCTCAGATCACATAGATAACAAATTTAAAACTGGGAGAAAACCTTACAGGTCATTTAGTCCAATGATATCATTTTACAGATCAGGAAACTGAGGCCAAGAAAATTGACGTGATTTGTCACAAGTCACACGCTAGACAAATGTTAAAGACGTGTTTGCAAATAATATCTTTTGACTTTTAAAACAACAATCCTACCTCTATATCCCTCCTTTTACAAATGAGAAAACGGGGACCCAGAGAACTTGAGGTCATGTCCAAAGCTTTTACTTTGGCATTTATAATTTATTCAGATTATTTTTTGAGGGTTGATGAAAGAAAAATGCACTGTTTGATCCTTATATGTTCAAATCCTCTGTTTCCTCATGCAAGACTTCTCACATTTTTACTTCCTCATCTGTTAAGAATAAAAATAAATAATGTGTTGATAAAAGTTCCTTTCATCTCCAAATCCATGATCCTACCAACATGAATTATTTTGAAACTCGACAAACGGGCCATCTTCAAGTGTATGTCTAGCATGTGTTTTGATTCTTGAATCCAAATCAGAATCTAGTTGATGGATAACTGAACTATCCTAGAGGAAGCTCAAAAATCAACTAATCACTTTCTTGGCTAATATAAGACTCCTTCTAGAATACTCTTTTCAACTCAATAGTAAAGCAGTCCAAGGGCATTAGTTTTCCCACTTTTTATGTATCCTATATTTATTCACTGTTAAAACCATAGTATATGAGCTCCTACTGATTTTTACCCTTAATATTATAAAGTAGAAAATATTTAATCCAGTGCAGAGTCATTTACTGAGATGGCACAAGTGGACAGTAAGCAGTAAACATTCCCCATAAACCTTTGGCTCTCTCCCAAAAAATATATACAGCATCCAGAATGAGGAGAACATTGTACATATTAACAGCAACATTGGGAAATGCTCAACTATGATGGACTCAGCTCCTCTCAGCAGTTTAATGATCAAGAGCAATTCTACCTTAATGGAAGCAGCTCCTCTCTGCAGTCCATTGAGCTAGAACAATTGTATTAGACTGGCTATGGATTATATTATTCCCATCCAGAGTAAGAAAAACAAAACAAAACAAAACACACACACAAAAATAAAACCACCCTTCAGAATCTGATGAACACTAAAAAAATGATCTCTTGTGTATCTCTTTCCCTTAATCCTAATTCTTCATACCCAAAATTGCTAATCTGTAAACATGTTTATCAAACTATGTATGTATGGGGCAGCTAGGTGGTGCAGTGGATGGAGCACCGGCCCTGGAATCAGGCAGGCCTGAGTTCAAATCCAGCCTCAGACACTTAATAATTATCTAGCTGTGTGGCCTTGGGTAAGCCACTTAACCCCATTGCCTTGCAAAAATCTAAAAGATATATATATATGTGCAATGATAACCTGACGGCTGCTGAAGGGAGGGAGGGTGGAGGGAAATTTTGTAACTTAAAAATATACCTTTGCATATCGATGAAAATGAATAAATGTTTTTTTTTAAAAAGAACAATTCTAAAATATCTTGTGATGGAAAATATCATTCACATCCAGAAAAAAAACTTTGGAGTCTGATGCAGACTAAAACATACTAAGGTTCACTTTTTAGAAATTGTTTTATGATTTTTCTTTCTCAATATTTTTTCTTCTTTAATTCTGATTCTTCTTTCACCACATGACTAATATGAAAATATGTTAAACACTATTGTACATGTATCACATATCAGATTACCCACTGCCATGGAGAGAGGGACAGGAAGGGAAGGTGGTAGAAACATGTGAAACTCAATAACTTGCAAAATAGGTATAAACTTTTTTGCATGTAAGTAGAAAGTTCACTAGTAGTGGGGCACATACAAAAAGAATACACAACAGCTGGCAATGTAGGATTCTCACATCCTATCTCTTCCTGTGACCTCCTCAAGTTGTTCTCTACTGGGAGAAGGATCCTTTGCTATAATCCTCCAGACTTTCTTTTTTTTTTCAAGGCAATGGGGTTAAGTGACTTGCCCAAGGCCATTATTATGTGTCTGAGGCAGGATTTGAACTCAGGTCCTCCTGACTCCAGGACCTGTGCTCTATCCACTGCACAGAGACTTTCTCTGCAAAGCTTGAATCCCAACTCCTAGAGATCTATAATTGCTTGCCTTCCCTGATGCAATGACTTATAATCCTCAAAAGTATTCTCCTCCCTCAACTCTCCTTGTTTTTCTGGAAAATGCTGCAGCCAGAAATCAAGGAAGTGAAGAAGAGAGGAATATGCCACTTTATCCAATCGGAACTTGATTGATAATCATTGCTACAGCATTCCTAATAAATAGCCCTCCTTTGTAGGTCCAAGTCTTTTAGAGATTCATAATTAATAAAAAGTTTTTCTTGATTAATTTGATCTCTCCATATTTTCTACCCATTGATCTCACTTCTGTTTTCTATACTTAAGTTGAATAATGTACCTGTTGGAATGTAAGTTTTTTGAGAGTAGAGGTTGTTTCTTTTCTTTTTTCCTTTTTTTGTATTTAAATCTGCAGTGCCTACTAAAGTGTATGGAAAACAGTAGGTATGGTCATAATTGTTATTCCCTGATTAATTGACCTTGTTCAAATCACTGTATGCCCCTGTGTATAATCTCCTCATCTGGAAAAGAGATGTTTAGACTATATTCCCATGAGGTGCCTTCCAACCCCAAGTCTATAAACATAATCAAGGAAGTCTAATCAACCTTCCAAATAAAGCTTTAAATATTTCAAAAGTTATTTCCCCCTCCCTTTTATATAAGCAATAGTCTCCCCATCTTGTAAATCTCATTTAGAATAGGATCAGCACCAGGTGCTTCACCACATACAAGGAACCTAATGGCATTTTAAAAAAAAACTCTTTTTTTTCAGTTGTAATTTCAGCTAGGGATGAATTGACTGACTTCAACCTGAGTTAAATGGTCAATGGCCTCGGGATTGATAATGGTCTGTTGGGAGCACTATGGAATTATTTAGTCAATATTTCTAGGATTTTGTCCCTATCACTAATCAATGATGTTATATCAGCACTAAGGACTTGAGAGACACAATAGGTCTTTGGCCCATAAATACCCTTCAGAGCATTGTAAAAGTGATTTGGATTATTACTATCCTCATAAAACTGATTTTTGTCTGCCTTCTTGAGTCAAAGAATCCTGCGTTTCTCTAAGATGTGTCTATACACCAGGACCATATGAAGAAGCTGAACAGTTTCCATTTCAATTATCTTAGGAAGATTCTGAAGATTACCCAGCAAGAGAAGATAGCAGAAACTGAGGTTCTTTTTCAAGCTTAACCTCCAAGCATCCAAACTGTGCTATAGAGAGAACAACTCCAAGGGCCTGGAGTCATAGACCAAATGTACACTTGCCAGAAAGACTGTTTCATGGATAATTCACCAGGATTATCATTTACAATGATACAAGGAAACTCTCAAGGTCTCTCTTTAGAGCTTTGGAATTGTTTCTGCAACATGAGAGATACTGGCACAGGATGCCCCAGCATGGAGTACCCTCATCAGCAAGGGTGCTGTGCTCTGTGAGCAAAGCAGAATTAGATTAGTTCAAAGGAAACAGGAGATGCACAAGTTTAGAGAACCCACCCCAGGTGTACAAATGGACTATTTCTGTCCAATCACAGTTAGAGCATACCGAGCTTATAATGATCTGATGAACCACAGTCAGACACACCATAAGACACTAACATAGGGATATTAGTTGGGTCTTTTTTGAGATTGAAGGCCAGCAAACAACCACCCCCTTCTCCCATTTCAGCCTATTACTCACTTCTCTAGATTAAATAGTTCTAAGTCCTTTCACTTATCTTCATATGACATGGTCTGGAGATATTTTACCATCCTAGCTATACTTGGCTAATATTCTGCATAGTTCTCACTCGATATAGGGCAAAGAAATAAGTATGATTACGGCCTTGAATGTCCTCAAAATTGAGCTGGGGCATGAATACCTATAATTTAGGTTATCTATATGACTGAAAAGAGCATCTTTCAGATTCGAGAGATGGCATTGTATCAGGGGAAATTCAAGGCAAATAAGGAAGAACAGAAATAGAGTCTTAATAAACTAGTGCTGATGGTGATTGATGATGATCATAGTGATGATGAAGATGACAACAATGACACTGTTGGCGACCAACTTTTATATGGGGCTTTATGTTTCCCAGAGTGATTTATTCAGGCCAGATGAGATAAAGCCTTAGGAACTGACGAATTAACAAAGTGGACAGAATGTTGGATTGCAAGTTAAGACCTGATTTCAAAACCAGTCTCAATACTTAATGGCTTTGTGACTTTGCACAAGTCTTTAGGTTGTCTCCCTTAGTTTCTTCAAGGGGATGATAACAGTATCTGCCTCCCAGAATTTCCATGAGAATTAAATTTCATATTATAAAATGATTTGAAAACCTTAAAGTAAGAAAGTCTAGCTGTTCTTATTTTATACAGAATCATAGAGGACAGATGTCTTGCCCATCATCATTATAGTTAGAAAAAGTCAAAAGTAGAATTTGAACCTAGGACTGCCTTATTCCAAGTCTTTCCTGGCATTCACAATTCCATAGTAGTAACTTGAATTAAATACCTATCAGACATATGTTTGGGATAGGGGGGAGGGGGGGATGGGGAGGTAATGAAGATGGGTAGAGAGTTCCCACAAAAAGAAAAATAGCAGTCTGAGAGAATCCTTTAGAGGATTCCCTCAATTGATAGGGCCCAAATACCAAAATCATCTCAGCACCCTAGGAAGTCCATTCTGCTAAATGAATAAATGTCCCCACAGGCTGATTCTGGAGAATAATGTGATATTCTTTCTAAGAAAGTTATGTTAGTAATGTAGTGGTTTTAGATGGAAATTCTCAATTTATTAGAGTTTATAGTTTGAAAGAACATCTCACTGAAAAGGGTGCAATTCAAATTATATTTCAATATGACAATTTTCAGGATATATCTCTGATTATTATACCTGCTTAAAATGAAGATGGAGCAGAGTACCTAATCATTTCTTTTCAATCTAGCATGGTAGAATCATTATTATGAGTCCCTACTCCTCTTGACTTCGGTTTCAATGTAGTCTTTTTGTTTCCTTCACTCCTTCCTTCCTTCCATAGCTTCCTTCTTAGCTCTCTCCCTTCCTTCCTTTCCTCCATTCTTTCTTCCTTCCTCTCTTCCTTTTTTAGTTAGTCAGTCAAAAAGTATTTATTAAGTGATTCCAAAATACCAGTCACTGTGCTGATCACTTAGGATGCAAAAATATGATTCCTTCTCTCATGGAGTTCACATTCTAATGAGAAAGCCAACATTCAAAACATAATTATACCATGACATATAGTATAAATAGCATAAACAGAAAGGACAGTTGGAGTGGGGAGGGAAGGAACACTAAGAAAGGCCCAAGGATGAATCGAGCTGAATCTTTAAGACAGCCAAGGGGGATGGTTAGCTGGTGGATAGAGCACCGGACCTGGAGTCAGGAGTCCCTGAGTTCCAATTCGACCCCAGACACTTAATAATGGCCTAGCTGTGTGGCCTTGGGCAAGCTACTTAACCCCATTGCCTTGCAAAAACTAAAAAAAAAAAAAGCTAAGGAAACAAATATTTATCAAATATAGACCATTCCGAGAGCTAACCCACTTGGCTATCCCACTGACTTAACCTGTTTCCATAACTCTGATCTTTGATTTTTATGTTTCCACTAGCTGGCCCTAAGTTTTCTTCCCAAAAATATTGTGTAGACATGATCTAAATATAGAACTCACCTTACTCGATGCCATCCCTATTTATGCTTAAAATGGCAGATATATTTAAAACACCTATCCTGACAAGAATGAACCCGTGCTCATACCTCCGCTTATCTGTTTTAAACACAGCTGGTGTTCTATTAATAAACTCAAAGCATTATTTCAGTTGCTTTCCCGAGTATAAACACTGACAAATCTTGTGTTAACTTTTGGCACTATTGGGATGTGGAAATTGAGGAGCAAAAACTCCTTAATTTGCCCCTTTATCCTCACATTTGAAAAAATGACTGTATTTTAACTCAAAGCCCTAGAATTTATGCTTATCTTGAAGAAGAGAAAACTTGGGGGGAAGGGGGTTTGAGATTACTGCTCTCAAATATTTAAAGAGTTATCAGTTAGAAGAAGGTCCCAGAGGGACAAAGCAGGAACAAATGGTGGGATTTCCTAAGAAGCTAAAGTTGTCTTGATGTAAAGATGGTTATTCAAAAATTAAATGGGCTGCTTCAGGAAGCATTGGGTTTCCTTGATGGGAATTCTTCAACCAAAGGTTGGATGACTTCTTGTTAGGTAGACCATAGAGGGATTTTTCAATTATGTTTTTTACTAGAAGATTGTTTATATCCCTTCTATCTCTGACATTCCAAGACTCTCTGATGGAACTTACTTTATATTAGGAGGAGTTTCCTCCTTTGGGATTTCCCTATGTGTATGAAATCACAGGGCTAATCCCTATTCTTCTTTATTTGTAAGTCAATATAATTGTAGCTATTGGAATTTTAATTTATTTGATAGTATGATTGTGATATTTAATATGTCATTTTAATATTTAAATATTAAAATTAATCTTTATTGGTATGTTATATTTAAATATTATATTAAAATTAAAACAAATTTTAGTCAAAATGCAACTAAACTCTAATTTAGCATTTTTCCAATGTTAGGGGACCTTTCAAAATAAATGTTCCCCCAAAACCCCAAGTGACTCAATTTCAATATACCTCAATTTCTTCAAACTTTTTGAGTAATTCTTATGCTTGAATTATATTTATTTTCCAAATTAAATTGGAAATTAGGATTTTGAGCTACAAGATATCTCAAAAAGCATCTAGTCCAATCTTGACATTTTATAAAAAGAGAAATTAAACCTAAGGGTGGTAAAGCAACTTCTGAAAGGTTACACATCAGTACTAGCACAAGATTTAACCCAGCGATTTACAGTTTCCAAAACCAGCGTTCTTACCAATGTAGCCTACATAGACGCTAGATATCATTATCTCAACTCCTACTAACTTTAATGAGACATCTTTAGAAGACTGGCTAGTTACATTAACCCTGTTGGATTATAGCTCAAAGAAACAGTGGCATTCTTCTTTAAAGCTTAAGCCCTGATTCTGATATGTCTTTTTCATAATCAATCACTAGAAATTATTGGTCCAGTATATTTGCTCAGTTAACATCAATTAACTTTTGGAAAGAGATATTTGCCCATAAGATAAAGCAAGAAGTACAAACATCCTATTGTTGAAAGATTGGAATCACATTTTCTTCTGTACCCCCTCAGTTCCTGAGGAAAATGGGTTCAGACTTAAACTTTCAGTCCATGAAGTTCATTTGAAATATTATATGACCTATGGATAAAGTCCCTCTCTTGCTTGGAGCTATAAACATCCTGATATCAATCCCCCCCCCCCGGGGTAGGTCACACAGGTTACTTGAGGATTGGCTTCTCACTGAAGATTTTTTTTACCCATAAACTCTGGCATGGACTCTAGTTCCTTGACCTCTGATACTCCCCTGATTTTTTAGAACTTACAATAATATAGTCTAGTGTAAAATTTTATTAACACTCCTTCACCTATATTAGGAGAGAAAAAACAAAACAAAAGCAAGAGGGACTGAAGAACTAGCAGGGCCTATGTCTTAACATGGATCTAAGTAGAAAGAGTAGGCCAATGGAGCTCTCTCAACTCAGAGGCTTTCACCCAGTATTGCTACTTGAACACAGCCAAAGAAGAAAGAACATGAGTTGTCCCTGTGGAAATCTGTTATATGCACAACCAGTTCCAGCACAGTAAACACAAAGGGACAGAATAAGTAAAGAAGAAACAGTCATATTCTTCTATATGCTTGAGTTCATCCATGTGAGGAATTGCATCAGCTCCACCATGCTTCCATATTTATAAGAACTGAGCTTCCTTTGGTTAGCACCTTACTATGACATACAAAAAATCTTCCTTTTACTCCACTGTATGTGTGTAAATAAAAAATATATCTATGCACATATATACATACATAGATTTTCCACAGAATTTTGTTCTGCATATTATACATATTCTTGTTATATACATACATGTATATTATAAATTTATAAAAGGTACATCTTCCATAAAATTATGTTTTACATATACAAATACATATTGATGATGATGATGATGATGATGATGATATTTGTCCATTGTTCTCGAAGAAGACCATGACATCAGGGAAGTGATTCTGTGGCAAGCCATGAACTGGATTTGAGCGGGGGGGGGGGCTGTGCTAAGTAACTAGTTTCACTTTTTCCTTCAGAACCATCTGGGTCCAGTGATCAGATATAATCAAGTTGACTAGCCATAGCACTGAATGTGAGGCTTTCAGAGTTAAGTGAGTTGCCCAAGGTCACACAGCTAGTATATGAGACCCTATTTAAACACATGTCCTCCTGACTTCAGGGCTAGTGCACTGTCCACTGTGTCATATAGCTGCCAGTATGATTGTCTTTGATCTAAGAAGGACTGCCAAATGTATATACATATATGTATAGACACACATACAACACACATACACACACACACATGCATTTTCCATGAAATTCTCAAGCTTTGGGATTCCATAAGAGAGAGAATAAACTTATGAGCATTTATTTTAGAATTTAGAAGTCCTTTATTGTATAAATCTTGCTGACCTAAGAGGTAATAGACCATTTTAACATTTGAACACTGCCAATTTTCTTTATTGTAGAGCATATAGAAAAGGACATACTGGCTGGAGTTTGGACTATCGGACTTGATTTCATCCTTATGAACTTCAACATTAAGCAGAATGCCAACCAAAACAACCTCATTGTTCAATTTTCAGGCTTTTTTGTCTTCCTGAATTTCTGTGGGCTACTTTTGGCATCATCACTTCTTGCATTGTTCTGAACAACACCCACCCTTTTTAGCCATAAATAAAATCTAATCTTTTAAGTGGCAAGTATAGGTAGAAGGCACAAAGTAGTGATTAGGAGGGTCTCAAAAACATATAATTGTTAATATTCATAAATTATAAGGAGACCTAAAAAAAATCATTCCCTTGAGAGAAGAGGAAGGTTAAATATAAAATCCAAATGAATGGATAAGGCTTGATACCAAGAGGGAATTACATGATTTAGAAACATTATTACATGATCTTAGAAATAAGTCCAATACTATAATATTAAATATAGGAGAATTTAGGAAAAGAGTGGTTGTCGTTGCCCCAAGTCACCCGGGGAATTTGTGGTCAATTTCAGGGTTTAAAACCAGCCTCTTTGACTTTAAATGCAGTGTCCATTCTACTATAAATGTTGCCTCTATTTCTCCTTTTCTACTTTCTATTTTCCCTTCTTATGTATTCTTCTCCCTCCTTCCCTTCTTGTTCTCTTTTTAAATGATTGAATATATAATAAATTTTCTCTTTAATAGTTGAATACTTTTGTACTTTCATGATCAAGAAAACATTCATCCAACCCATATAGAATTTGGGTGACTTCTGCCTTCTTTCTGACTCTAAATTTACATTTAGAAATTGATCTCCCTCTAAATCGATAATGAAAAATATTCTATAGCCATGTGTACATGTGCTTGCTTCCATACTCTAATAGATCTATGACTGATTGACAAAGGTTGTTCACTGATACAAGTGGCATGTCATGTATGTCTTTCTATGCTATGTGGTCTTTGTCCATACTCTCTTATGAATGTGCCATATAGAGAAACCCCACCATGATGGAGCATCCCTCACTTTTTCTTGACAAATGAAAAGATACCTGGGGCCTAATAGGTCGGTAAGCTATAATCCTTTGTTGCCATGAAAAAATCCACTTTCTTTTTTGCAATATACATTCTTTGATGGAAGCTTTATTCCATTTCTCAGGCTTTTGATTTTTTTTTATTTCGTCTTTTACTATTTGAAGTCAGTTCCCACACACCATGCATCTCTCTCCATTTTACCTTGAGGTATACTCAAATTCTTTGATGATTCCAGTGTTCCATGACTTAAGACCATCACATAAAACAGTGTGAAATTATGTAGTTCCCAGATTTTCTGGGTGAAGGCAATTAAATCAATTCATGGGCAATGCCAGCATCATTTTTCTCCCATGTAAGCAACTTTAATCCAATGGTTACAACAAATTTTTGAGAACTCAAGAATTTTCATTGTTAAAGTCTTGGAGAATGGCTATTCTTGTGTTTGAGAACATTGCTCTGCTGAGGACTGGGCAGTTATATTGGAGATGAGAGTTGACTTAGAGGAGATAGAAGGGCAAGATGTTGATACTGATGACAAGCTCTGCCTGTTTGCAATCTTGTTTGCAGTCAAGTAGATTATAGTTTTTCAAAACTAACATTTATAAAATGAGACCATGAAATCATATAAACCTTTATAAGCAAAAATGAAAATATGTCTTTTGTGAAGGATCTAAAAATCTTAGGAGTTAAAATTTGTTATGATGGTTATTAGGAAGCCAAAAGAAAGTAGATGTCAAAAGAGGACAATGCCAATGTGCAAATGATTTAGTCCTGGTAACCAAGTTCAGTTTGGATGAAAGCAAAGACAAGGATTATAGAGCTTCAAATGTATCATTGCAGGTACCATTTGTGCACTAAAAATATTTGTAGAAGAATTGTTTTTATTCCATTAAATCTGTTTCATTGTGTGTGTATGAGAATGATACCTCTGCCAGTCAGTTGAAGAATTATTCCTCTGAATAATTTGAATTAAATGCAAAACTAATTTAAGAAAGAACATTCTAAACTCCAGTTTGAGATCAATGAACATAAAAATGCATATGTATATACATGCAAGCATATTTTTTTCTAAACAAATTCACAAATACCTTTAAATGAAATCACAGGCCTCTTAGGATCCAGGTAAAAAACTCCATCTTTGACAATGATTGAAATTGTTCCTAGTGATTCATATTTTGTAATAATAATACAAAATACTTTCAGATTATGAATATAAGTGACTGGAAAAATAAAGGTTTCTTAACAAAGATTAGTACAGGTAGTATGAGATACAATTAATTAAATCCATATTTTATTCCAATAAGTATTATTCAGTTTAGTGTTATTCCATTGTGTAGTGATTATTTCTGTTATACTTATCTGTTAATATACATAAGTCATTTTAATCATCTAATATTTTATATATCTTATAATTAACTAAGATTAAATTTTTATCTTATATTTAAAGATATTTAGGTAATATTAGATAGATTTGTTCTTATACTAGAACCCTAAAATTTAAATTAAGTTATAAGTTCACTTGCTTTTTTTTATACAGTTCAGAATGCTAAAGCGTATCTCCACCCTTTTAACCAGTTGAGTGAGTAATCAAGGTCAGTGTGGGTGAGAGAAACTCTAGATCTTCATTCTCTTTTACTCAGTCATTGTGATCAAGCCCTGAAGATGGGGAAAGTAACCTAATTTATTTTTTTAAGTCGAGACAACCTTCTATTGTCCAACATGAGGAGGTATCCATGCTATGACCACTTAGTAGAGATGCCCTTTGCCTTGACTAACCTGTGACTCATATAAATGCCTCTTCTATGATCTCTGGAGAGTCAAGGTATAGGTTGTTTCATCTGTATTTTCCTGGGACCAAACCTTGAAAACAGGGGCATCTCAAATTGTGAGAAAGATCTGAGGTACCATTTATTATAATGGGTCATGTCCTTTTGATCAGTGGTTATTGGCTGAGAGATCTGCCTCAGTTGTCTTATTTCAACCTGGACATTTTTGTGCCCACAGTAGATGCCATTATTTCTGTGAGCAAGAGTTTAACATTATTTGCTTTTCTTGATGTATCTGTGATGTCACTGATGTGGGAATTTCTTCCAACAGTGCACTGTCTTCAGTCATTGCTTTAACTAGATGTACTGTATTTTCTTCAGCTGAAATATTACAAACAGTAAACATTTGTTTTGAATTTGAATTGATTTGGGAAACAGGACATATTTGCCAAATCCTGGACAGCTAGGCTAAAGCACTAACGTCCCAATTGCCTCACATGCAGGACCATCTCCAGTTGTCCTGATTCCTATCGGGCCACTGGGTCCAGAGGACTCTGGAGTAAAAAGAGAGGCTGGTGACTTAGCAGAGCACCCCCTCATTCAAATCCAATTCATGTGCTTGTCATGGCATCACCTCCCTGTCTTCTTCGAAAATGAAGAACAAAATGTTAATTTCTTTTTCTACAGTATAACTTAAATATTACCTCTTCTTTCAAATCACACAACCATCACACTGGCCCAGGCTCTTAGAACTTCTGCCCTGGGCCATTATAATAACCTCCTATTTCTCCCAAACTCAAGTTTTTCCTGACTCCATCCTTCCCCCACACAGATTCACAAAACTTTGTTACTTCACAATACTTGACTGTCACCTCACCCTTCAAGGAAAAAACAACCAACAATTCAACAAGTTCCGATTTCTGCCTATTACTTCTAGGATAATATATAAGGTTTTCTACTCATCATATAAAGATCTTCAGAATCTGACTCCTTCCTATCTTTCAAGTCATTTAGCATATCATTCTTCTGCACACTTTACAAGTCTAGTTATACTGATATTTTGCTATTTCTCCCTTACTATATTCCATCTTCCATCTTCTTGCCTTTGCATTGACTATCCTTCTCTCCTAAGCTTTAATTTTCTATGTTACATACAACTTTCTCTAAAGAACTGTTTGCTGGGCCTCTGCTTCTCCCCCACCCACCCCAGATTCTATTGTCTTCCCCACTAAGGCAACCTTCCATTTACTAAGCATTTGTATGTCAGTAAATCAACTAGCACCTATTAGTCACCTACAAGATGGTAGACATTGTTCTATGCACTGACAATTCAAAGAAAGACAAAAAAAAATAGGAGCCGTCTATCTTACAGAATAAGTCAAGAAAAAGCCATTGTTATGAAGGATTTTACAAGTCAATTAGAAGTTTTTATATTTGATCCTGGAGGCAATAGAGAGTCATTGGAGTTGGCTGAATAGGGAAGTAACATCATGATCAGACCTGTGTATCAGGAAGATTAATTTTGATTGCAGAGAAAAGAATGGCTTGGAATGGGGAGAAAGGAGGTAGGGATCCCATCAAGAAAACCACTGAAATGGTCCAATTCTGGGGGGATTAGGCTCTATACTGAAGTTGTTGTAATGTCAAAAAAAGAGAAGGGGCCATATTTGCAAAGTAAAAAATAAGATGAAATTTCACAGTTGATTGGATAGAAAAAGTGAGAGAGGAAGGAATCAAGGATAACCAGTAGGATGTGAGCTTGGGTGAGTAGGAGGATGGTGGTGCCTTTGACAGTAACAAGAAAGTTAGGAAATAGGGAGCGTTTAGGGAGAAAGATAATCACTTCCATTCTAGACATGTGGTCTCCCTCATTAAGATATAAGTTTCTGAAGATCCAGAAACCATATGTGATCATGACTAACCCTTGTTTTGTTAGAAATTCTTCCCCCTAGATATAGTTCTTGAGTTCTGATTTTTAAAAACGGAAAAATGCTTCCTGGTAAAAGAATTTTAGTAGAAGCATGTAAGAGAGCTTGGGAAGGAATCAGAAACAGTGGGAGAACCACATCCTGTGAGCCATCAGGCAGCCATCAACCACAAGGGTAATCTTAGATGAGCATATAGACAAGGGAAAGGAGAAGCTTTAAAGTGAGAAGTAGGGAATGAAAGCAAACAGGGAGAAGAAGTTTAAGTGGTAGGCTGGAAGATGGCAAAGGTCATACTCAGGAAGGTGTGAAGTAATTCATCCAAGACACCTGGATTCAAGGCCTCCAATTTCCCTCAGAGCCTGTAGGATGTGAAGATTTTTTGCTTATGTTTTCCCTTTGTTGGCTCCAGCTCAAACTGGAAATACAAGACTTGAATTTGGGACTCTGCTTAAATGGTATTTTTGTCCTATGATGTAGGAAGTGTTGGAAATAATAAGGTGGTTTTTAAAGACATCATTCCTTGGCTTTCTCTTGAAGAAATAAGATTATTCCAAGGGTAGATGACAGTCTCTGGAGAAGTGATAACAACCGAAAAATTTCAGATTGGAAGCAATATGAGAGCCCTCCATAATAAAAGAGTGAGGTAGAAAAACACAGAGGAAGTAGCATCTACTCTGGAGTAAGACCACTTAATTTACTACCTACATGGCCTTTGACAAGACATTTAACCAACCCAGATCTATAGGTGTACAATTAGAGACTTTGATTAGAAGAGTTCTCCATTTCTATATAATCTGAACTTATGATCTTGTAAATCAGATGACTTGGATTCAAGCCCTTCTGTGACTTCATATAAGTCACTTGATCTCCATGGGACTCAGTGTTCCCATCTGTAAATGAGGAATTATATACTCTAGGGGTCTTCAAAGATCTAGAGTTTCTTTTATTTGGGGTAATAGAACTGGAAGGACTTTCAGAAGCCATCTAATCCAACCCCTTCTTTCATTCAGATGAAGAAAATGGGATCCAGGGAAGTTAAAATTTCTTGCCCAATTTGTCACAGGGAGTAGGCATGAATAAGGGCTCATATTTAAAAGTATGCAAACATTCTAGATACATAATCCTGTAAGACAGGTAAAACAAATCTTATTATTCAAATTTACAAGTTGAAGAAACTGAACTCAAAAATTAACCAGAATGATAATTGTCTGAGACAGGATCCAAACCTAAGTCCTCCTGACTGAAGAATGGATGGATTCCAGAGCTCTATTCACAATAAAGTGCTGCTTCTCACAACACACATTACTCTTTGGAACATCCTTATACATTCTTGTAAAATTCATAAGTTGAGAATTAATGAGCCAAACATCAATCCTGAGAAAAAATTTTGTCATCATCAAGTTTCCCTGCAGAAGTATTTTTTTAACTTAAAAATCATTCAATCCAAAATTTAGGTTTTTTTTAAAACTAAAACCTGTTCTCTCTCCAGCTTTGCTCTTCTGCCTTTGCCCCAAGCTGTAATTTATATATGTAAAACATATATATATATGACATATATATATTTAAATGTATATTTAAATATATATGTATACACACAAATAGATTAATTGGAGAAAAAAGCTCCCAGTTTGCCTCATTTTCTAGTGCCAATCCTCCAAGCAGCTGCATTGGTTACTATTTCAATAACTGTACTCATTTCAAAGAAAGCCAAGTATCGCAGCTCCTTGAAAAAGCCTCAGAAAGTGACTAAGCCCTCAGGGTAGCAACGTTTTGAAAGGGAAAGAGGTTCACAGTTTATCCTGCTATTTATAACAGCCAGAAAGAGAAAGGTTAAATGCGTCATTGTAGCAGTATCCCCAAATTTGAGTTCTGCCAACTATTTACTTGTACTGAAAAAAAAGGGAATGGAGAGATGGAGCTTGTAGTCTTTCCCCAAAACATTGCCATCATCATAATAGCTGACATTTCTATGGTGCCTTTACTGTTTCCAAAGCTTTGTGTACACATGGTCTCATTTAAGCTCCTCAGCAACCCTGCCAGGGAAGCTCTGCAGTGATTGATAACATTTGTTTTTATAAAAGAGGAAACAGACTCAGAGAGAGAGATGCAGAGACTTCCTCCTAGTGATGTAGCTATTCAGGGTCAGATTGAGAAATTGATAGTTTCCTCACTTCGAGTTTATTTCATGGACAATGTCAAGGGCGGAGATGAAACAGAAGAAGGATTAGCCCTTTGGTCAGTATCTTAAGTTTTACTATGTATAGGGCACTTGGCTAAGAGCTGAGAGGATACAAAGACAAAGGAGAATATCATCTCTAAAGGAGCTCGCAGGTTAATGTGGGAATAATATCAAAAAGCATGTGTCCAAACAAGATAGCATATTAGAGAAATTGAAGATACTCTCAGAGGAAAGACAGTAAGCTTAAAGAAAAGGCTTCTCCCAGAAGGAAAGACTATACCTGAGGCTTGAAAGAAGCCAAGAAAGCAGGAGAGGAAAAGATGAAAAGGGAGAAAGTTCCAGACATGGAGAGCAGTACAAATACCTGAAATTAGGAGACTGAATGTCAAAATCAAGAAACATCAAGGAGTCATAAAGAACATGGAGAGGTATAAGATTTAAGAAGACAATATAGGGGGTAGCTAGGTGGTGGTTAGGTGGCACAGTAGATAGAGCACCGGGCCTGAGTTCAAATCTGACCTCAGACACTTAATAATTACCTAGCTGTATGGCCTTGGGCAAGCCACTTAACCCCATTTGTCTTGCAAAAAAAGCTAAAAAAAAAGGAAGACAATATAGGACATATTAAATTATTTCTTTTTATATGCCTATTATAATAATAAATTTGAATTATATCAATAGGAAACAAAAAATAAGAAAATATAGGAGAAGTCCAGGTGTTTTTTTGTCCTTAACTTTAAAACCCAAAAAAGAGAAGTTTATTCTTGAACCAAGAGCTATAAAGCAACCATTGAGTAGGGAAGAGGGGAGAGATATGGAGAAAAGTAATATGATCAGATTTGTGTTTTTAGGGAGATGAATTTAACAGCAAAGTGGAAAACAGATTGCATTGGAGAGACATGATGTAAGTAGGAAATTTCAAAAATTTAGATTAAAAGGTCTACATAGGGGCAGCTAGGTGGCACACTGGTCCTGAAGTCAGGAGTACCTGAGTTCAAATTCAGCCTCAGACAATTAATAATTATCTAGCTGTGTGGCCTTGGGCAAGCCAGTTATCCCCATTTGCCTTGCAAAACACTAAAAAAACAGGTCTACATCATGTTGGTAGTAGTGTCAGAGAAGAGAAGGGAACAGATACAGACAAAAGTTGCAACATATGTAGAAATGGTGGGATTTTATGGCTGATTGGATATGGGAATTGAGAGAGAAATTGAGGATGGCAAATAAATTGCAAGCCTGAATAACTAATATTATATTATATAATAATATATATATAATATACAATATATATAATATATATAGTATAATAGGGAAGTTAGAAAGAAAGGAAGATTTGGAAAGAAAATATAATTATCAGGAGAATCACATCCTACTAATTCTCATTTGCAGATAACATTTTGGTGATTCCATCAAATTCCTAAACACTGATGAAAACTCAAAAGAATAAAGCCTAACAATCCACACACACGCACAGGTTAAAAAAAGAAGATGGATAACCAAAGCCAAATCAAGTCCATGATGTTCATTTGAATGGATAATCCACTTATATGGATCATCATGGTAAGAAAAAAAAATTTGGAAAAAACACTACTGATAAAAATTTAAATGGAACCATTATTGAATTGGAGGAAGAGATCTAGATGGATTGAAACTGAAAATTTGAGGAAGCAGTTTGTTGAAATCTTTCCAGATGCAACCTTAAAAAAAGAACCATGTAATCAAAGATAATTCTAAAAAAATTGTGATGGAGAGTGTCATTCACATCCAGAGAAAGAATTATGAAATCTGAATGCAGATTAAAGCAAGTATTTTCCACTTTTAAATTAGGTTTTGTTTTTCCTTTTTGTCTGATTCTTCTTTCACAGTATGACTAATACGGAAATATGTGTAACATGATTGTGCATGTATAACCTATATCAGATTGCTTTCTATTTTAGGGTGAATGGGAGAGAGGGGTAGGAGGGAGAAAATTTTACAAAATGAATGTTGAAACTATATTTAGATGTAATTGGAAAAAATTAAAAAATAAAGAGGAACTGTGAATTTCACATGTTGGAAGTGAATGGTAAGAATTTTTCTTTAAGTTTTTAAATTTTGTTGTAGAACAATTTCTGTCTTAGGAATAGACTTTTCTTTGTTTTCTTTAAATAATATTATGAAGTCTGAATTGGTATAGGAGAAGCTCTTGATAAAAACTTTTGTAACAGCAAATAGCCACTCATCCCACAAGAATAATGCTTCTTCTGATGCTTTTTCACTTATTTTATTATTTTATCTGAGATTCTGCAGAGGAGAGTATGGGTTGGTAAAAATAAAAATTACTGCTGATCAGATTCAGGTACTTATATATAAGACTGATTAGCTCATTAAAAGAGAACAATATTTCTTTCACACTATTTCTGAAAACACATACACATTTATTTCAAAGCAAATGTGGTAAAGAAACTGAAAGAAGGTTAAGACAACACCATAGGAAGATATCATTTGTATTTCAGGACTACAGTTTAAAAGAAAGAAATGACAAGCTCATGGTCAGGAGTGGAGTAAAACCAATAAATTCTGGTAAGATTGCATTTGCCTGGAATCTTTCAAATAAAACCAAAAAATGATTTAATTTAGGAAAATAGGAGGAACGTGTGTCTGTGGGGGAGGGGGAGGAATGACTGAACTTTCAACAAGAAAATTGCAATAATCATAGAATTTGTGTTGGTCATCCAATACAACCTCTACATGAAGGAATCCCCAGTATAACATGTAGAACAAATGTGGAACAAATCATTCTGTATCTGTTTGCATGTGTCTAAAGAAGGGAAGCCCATCTTTTTTGGACAACTATAATTTTAAATTTTTTATTTTAGGTTGTCGTAAGGCAAATGGAGTTAAGTGACTTGCCCAAGGCCACACAGCTAGGTAATTATTAAGTGTCTGAGGTCGGATTTGAACTCAGGTACTCCTGACTCCAGGGCCGGTGCTTTATCCACTGCGCCACCTACCTGCCAAACAACTATAATTTTAAGGAAAGTTTTATCCTCCAGATCCCACCCCTCCAATATCAAAGGTTAAATTTGTCTTCTCTACGGTTTTCTTTGTTTTGAGTTCTGCCTCTTCTCCAGAGTAAAACAAATCTAATCCTTTCTTCATGTGACAACCCTTTGACACATTTGTGTAAAGGGGAACACTGGTTGTGGATTCCAGTCCTTAGGATCTTGTGTAGAGTACCAATCCTCAGAGAGAAGAGGTTGGAGAATCTTCTGGAGAGTCACAGTGACTATAAACCACATGGGAGGCTGCATGGCTCCCGGCAGCTCTGTCATGATGATCCTAAACCATTCACAATGATCCTTGCACTTCAGTCATTCTTCCCATTATAAATCTGCCTCATGGTTTCATCTTCTAATCCATAGCTCTCTGTCTACACCATGAGTATAGTAGAAAAGACTTTCTCAAAAGTTTTCTGCCAAAATCTAGTTAAACTATGTGTTCCGCATTCCCCTACTTTAGTAATTCTGCTAAAAGAGGAAATTAGGTTGGTTTGGCAGGACGTTTTATTATTTCGATGAAATCATGCTGAGTTGTAAACACAACTTCCCTTTTTGGTCATTTGCCAGCTAATTCTTAAAAACCCTCTCTAGGATTTTCCTAGCTATTGACGTCAAATTCATTGACCTCTAAGATTTCTTTTTCCTTTTCTTTTCAAAACCAGGATATTTGCCCTTCTACAGTCTTATGGCATCTTTCTTATTTTCCATGATCTTTTAAATATCACTGACAGTGGTCCATTGATACCACCTCTATTGCAGGAAAGACAAGGGGAGAATAAAGTTCAAAAAAAAAAGGTAGATAACATCCTGAATGAAAGCAAGTGAGACCTCAGCACTGAAATCAAAGCAAGTGAAATTTAATGGGGATAAGTATAAAATCTTAAATTTGGGTTAAAAAAATTAACTTAGAAATACAAGCTCATGAAGCCATTACCAAACAGCATCTCATTTAAAAAAAATATATCACAGGGATATAATTACTGCTCCATATTGGTCAAAAGTGTGATATGGTCAGCAAAAATGTTAATGTAATTAAGGAATAAAGAGATAACAGACCCGCTGTCTACCATCCTAGTTAGATTGCATCTGAACTGTTCAATTCTTGGAAACACCTTTCAAGAAGGTTGTGGAAAAGTCCCAGATTGTCCAGACTAGAGTAACCAGAATGTTGAAGGACCTTGAACCCAGGTCAGATGAGGATCTGTAAAAAGACTTGGGGACATTTAGCTTGGAGAAGTGAATTTTTAGGAGGCCCGTGGTAGCTTTGTTCAGGTATTTGAGGGATTTTCACGTGCAAGAACGAGTAGACTGAATCTGCTTGACCCTAGGAAGTAGAACTAACAAAATTAGGTAGAAATTTCAAAGAGTAAAATTGTAATTTGATATCAGAAAAACTTCCTCCCAATAAGAGCCATTCTCCAACCCAAAGAAAAATTACTTTCCCCCTCATTACATGTCTTCAAATAAAAGCTGGATGAGCATTTATTGCGTATGGTTAATTCAATTCCATAAGTATTTTTAGAGAACAGACACAGTCTGGAGATAGATAACAAACAACAAAGATTTCCTTATCCTCAAAGCATTTATGTTCTGAGATTGAAGTAGTCAGTGGCAGGAAACAACATATATTACAGATTAGTGCATCAGTAATAGGGAGATTATTTAGGTTCGGGTTGGACTAGAGCCTTACTAAGATCCTTCCAATTCTGAGGTGAGTTTCATTAATATGGTTATATAGAAATGTTTTTTATCAGTGACTTCATTTGGGTATAAGCTCTGCAATAGATCTTCAGGCTCAAAGGTTATTGACATTTTATTCTGTTCTTTGCACACTTCCACATCACTTTTCAAAACTAAAGTATCATTTCACAGCTCCATTGATAATGTATTAGTGTATCTATACAACTCCTCCAGCACTAACTATTGTCATTTTTTATTATTTTTTGCCAATTTGTAGGGTGTAAGGTAAAACCTCAGGGTTGTTTTGTTTTGTATTTCTTTTTTATTATTAGTGATTTGGATGATATATCCATTATTATTATTCTGGTTGCTTGATTTTTTCCTGATTATGGTCATCAATTGATGTTAAATCTTATTTCACTCTTAAAGTATGATCAGGCTTCTACGTCCTGATTAACTGAAGGAAAATGCATATGTTTTGTGGCCTGGGAGTCAGTTTAAATATAAAATTACTCTACTATCTCTTAAGAAGTTTTGAAAAGACTATTAAGATATATATATATATATATATATATATATATTTATGACTGAATATCAAATGAAGATTTTTGTTAGACTTAGCATTTTATAAATATAATACTGAAAGATATGCCTATTTATTGACTATTATCAAAAGTGTAATTTAAAGCTCAAGGCTTGTTAGATTGGAAGGAAACTTAGAACCTAGAACATAGGACATATCAACTAAATGTGATTTAGAAAGATAGAACAGAATGCAAAAGAATTTATAACAGAAAATGTCCAAACTGAAGGGAACTTAGAGCTTACCTTAATTCTGGTCCTTTATTTTATAATGAAGGAATCTAAGAACTAGAAAGAATTATTTCACTAGAATTCACAAAGTTAGTCAATGAAAATGGTTTTATTCGATTAGGATAGGCAACTCTATTCATTTTTCCTTTTCTACCCTCCACTTTACCTTAAGAAGTAATTCTTCTTTCTTTGATACCACCAGTCTACTTTATTTGACCTCTCATATATATAATCCTTCCCAAATTTGATATATAGATTAAAAATAGATATGATATGCTATAATATGAGAGATAATTCACACATCTAATAAATAGTAACCAATGTGGGGATGGAGAATAGGCCTTATTATTATCTAGATAGCCTTGGTGTCTCACATAATAGATATTTAATCTCATGTCCATAATGGAACTCTAACTTTTTCCAAAAGTCTATCCATCTTATGAACTTCCTCAATTCTATTGATGGCACCACCAAGAATTGTTCTAGTCATCCACATTCACAACCACTAAGTAAAGCTTAGATTTTTCCTTTTTGTTTTCTATTAATGCAATGCACATAATAAAGACAATAACCAGGCTTAGATTGATAGTGAAAAGTAACTTTGTAGCTTTCCGGACCCTCTGTTTGGACTTCAGTTCATTTATATGTCAAGCCAGAGAGCTGTTTCAGAATTTCTGACTCTAAGTCAGAAAAGTTGCTTCCAATAAAGAGCTATGACCTTGACTCCAAAGAATAAAAGAAACAATTATACTTAAATCCTGGGAGAAATCTACCTGACTTTTATTCAGATCATAGAATTATTATTTCTTATATTTTATTTTTAATATATTGGTTTTTCCAACTACATGCAACAGTGGTTTTTCCCAATCATCTTTTGCAAGGTTTTGAGTTTTACTTTTTTTCCCTTTCCCTGCTCCCTGACATAAAATAATCTGATATAGGTTCTACATTTATAATCAGGTCATAAAATTATTGATATAGCTATGGATGGGACCTTAGAAGCCCTCTAGTAAACCACATTATTTCTTAGACAATCAAACTAAGCAAAGTTTGGGGAATTATATACTTCTAGCAATAGATAAAGAATTGTCCATCAGTTATTTTTATCAGAGTGGTTTTCTCATTTCTATACTGTATCAGATTGGAACTGAGATGATCAGAAAGTAATCTTGAAGAGATTAAAATGAGAAACTGATAAGCAGGAACATTATCTAACAAAGATCATGAGAAAGCAGAGAAAACTTTTTGTCTCACAGTGTCTGTGGAGCACCATGAACTTTTTGCAAAACAACATATACTTCAAAAGATATAATCATAAAATCCAAATACACTTCTCCCAACATGCAGGAGGCATAATTCATCTGCCCTCTGTAACACCTCAATCTCTGGAGAGAAGTTAACAGCTTAGCCCAGTCCCCATAGAACTACAGTCTCAGTTCCAAGACCCAAACCCCTTTTGGACTCAAGTACCAAGCACAGAGGTTTCTCGGGGTTTCTTTGCCAAGGTTGTTGCCACTGATGAAACTCCCATCAGTGGGGATTGCCTTCAACCCCTGATACTGAAGACAAACTACAAAGACTAGAGACAATCAACTCTAGTCCCATTTTTTTGGAGTCAGAACTGGTGACAAAAGAAAGCAAAAATAAGAAAGTCCATGCCTTCACCTCTTAAATGGGTTGAGTTTATAGAGTCCATAGTAAGGGGGGGAGATAGGAATTTTGGAGAAAAACAGAACTGAAAAGATCTTGAAATAGAGAAACCAATTCAGTTATCAATTATAAAGATGCAGGCAGTCACTCAAAGGAGTCTATTCCTAGCTCCAGGATAGGAGATGTAGCAGGCTCCATATTAACCAAACTGATCACATTCAAAAAGCCAGTAGAGATTATTCATGCATATCTATCGGAGATCCAATAGGGGATGCATATTGCTTCTGGGATCTATGACAAAATCATCAGTCTAAAATTTAAAGCCATTTAATGTCTACATCTCACCTACTTTTCCAGCCTTTTTTCAAGTAATTTTCATTCTTGCAGTCTGTATTTGACCCAAGGAGGATTATTAGTTCTTCATTATAGACTATGTTATATCTCTCAACTTCATTTTATTGCATAAGTGATCCCCTAAGATCTGGAATGTGTTTCCAACTCATCTCTATCTCATAGAATCCCTAACTCCCTTCCAAGTACCACTCCAGATTCCTCTCCTCCACCAAGCCTTTCTTGTTCTTCTCACTATTTGTATATTGTCTTATTTTTGTGGAGTTTTTGCCCATCTTTGACCCATAACACCTTGCACAAAGTGCATAACAACAAAATCAAACTGATGCATTGAATCAAATTATCAATCTAATATGTAAACATTTGAGTATTGCTTTCCATTTGTGTGTTTAAATCTGGCTTTGGAGCCCCTAAAGAGGAGGCTGTTACATGCTTACCCCTACAAAGTTATTCAAGTTTCCACATCTTCAAAATGATTCTTCCAGACTTACTAGGAGCAAGTCTCTCCCATTGTCTTTCTATGAAATGTCTCTGAAAATGTTTCTTTTTCTTCAAAGTAGAAATGCTAAAAATACCGTTATGACAGACTTCCTTGGTAATGTAGGCACACCCACCCTCTGCTCATATTCCCATTGTTGGCAATACCCAATGTTCTGTTGGCTGCCATCATGTTCTCCTGTCACAAGAGGTGCTGATTTTGTCTCATATACTCCTTCTTTCACTTAGGTACCAAGAAGAAAATCATAAAGGATTCCTGATGAACTCTTAAAATTGAGTATTGGGTTTCTTTAAAAAGTATAGCAATTATAAATGGAAATATATGTTTTTCAGGATGGAGGGAGCTATAACCATGTTTTAAGGTTGATCTATTGCCTGTATTAGTTAGAATTAGTTAAGTACAGTATAAAATGTCATTTAGAATCTATGTTAATGCTGAAAGTTGTCACTTTCAATGCTATCACTTTAAATCTACATTTCTTGAGTTATTAAGTCTAACAATCAGGAATGTTCTCTGATCAAAAAGATAGCATCATAAAGTAACCAGAATGCTGAATTTGAAGTTAAAGAAACTGGGTCCAATTCTCAACTCTACTATATAATTCTTGAATTGCATTAAACAAGTCACTTTAATCTATGTGATTCTTACCTGGAACATAAGAGAATTAAATCAAATAGCTTCTAAAGTGCATTGCAGATCTCTAATGAGTATACAAAACACATAATATTATACATTTCCATTATTTTCAATGGTTTAGCCAAATGTTTTGGTCAAACAGGACAGTGGATATAAACAGTTAGATCAATGGAAAGAAGGGTATAAATATGAGTAATCCTAAAAAATAAGAGATTGAATTTTCTGACAGATTGGCCATAGACGATAAAAGGGGAGGATGAGTTTAAAATGATGACCTTGAGACTTTAAATCTGGAGAAACCTTAGCTCTCTTCAAAGTTCAGTTCAAGGACCACCTCCTCCTACATGAGTTCTATCTTGATCAAACCAGCTGCTGGGTTTTTTTCTGCCAAAATTACATTCTATTTGCTTTGTATATATTTTGATTTGCTTATATGTGGGTGTGTTGATTCTTCTAATATAGGGTGAGTTCCTTGTGGGTAGGTACTGCTTTATTTTTATCTTTGAATCCCCAGGATTTAGGATAATTTCTGGTACATAATAAATACTTAATAAATGTTTGTCGACTGACTGATTGATTGATTAGAGGTGTTCCAGCAGATGGTAACCATTTCAATTAAATTTAATTCATTCAATAAACCTTATTATGCATCTATATGTGAAGAGCAATGTATTAGAAACTTAATAAGATACAAAGTCACAGTAGTTTCTACCCTTCAGATTTTTTTTCCTAATGGGGTAATGAAATAAAGTTCACTGTTTCCATAAATTGTGGAAGATCATCAACTATAAAATGAAAATAATAATAGTACCTTCTCCCCAGGATTGTTTTGAGGATAAAATGAGATAATATATGTGTGAATCTAAATACAGCTTATAATACTGTTCATTAACATCATCATCATCGCAGCTAAGTGGTACAGTGGATAGAGTAGTGGTCCTGGAGTCAGGAAGACTCATCCTCATGAGTTCAAATCTGGTATCACATATTAAATAACTTTATGACCCTGGCCAAGTCACTTAACTCTGCCTCATTCCTCATTTGGGAAATGAGCCAGAGAAGGAAAGGAAAGTATCTTTGGTGAGAAAACTCCAAAATGGAGTAGAAGTGAGTTAGACACAACTGAATAAAAAAATGATGATCCTTATTATAAATTGGAAAGAATATAAATAGGAGTATAGAAACCAGGGAAGGGTCCTTTGGTCAAGAAAAAATCAAAAGAAAAGTGAATAAAGTCACCTGATTGCTATTCTTCTTCCAGATATAGTAGTGTTGCCATTTCCAGAGAGATCATGGCAGATTTCATGAAGGTAGAGGCTTTTAAATTGGGCACTGGGTGATGTAAAGGATTTCAACAAATGAAAAGGAGTTTGGATGATTTACCAGGTTTTGGTAACAGTCCTATTCTATAGGAATAAAGGGAATGTTCACAAGCCCAAGTCATTATTTTTTTTCCAGAGTATGGGGGGGGAGGGGGTCGCAGCATGGTGATTACATCATCTGCAAAATATGTCAGGAAATAGTGATGAGATGAAGATAGAAAGGTAAAACATGACATTGTAAAGGCCTTTGAAGGTCAGGCAAATTAATTTGAACTCTGTTCAGCAGAGTATTAATGCATTAACACATGTAGATTTGTGGGTAAGTAAGCAAGTCTGATAGTGCTATGGAGGAAGAATTGGAGAGGGCAGAGAATATAGATAAGAAGATAAATCCAGGGGATATTTCAATAGTCCAGGAAATGACTACTAATACAGCAACAGGACAAAAATAGAGGAAAGAACAAATGTGTGACTGAACAAATCACCTACCTCCCTTGAGTCCCAGTTTCCTTTTCTGTAAAAACAAGGAAAGGAGAAGGATTTGTACTCAATGGCCTCTGATATTCTTTCTGCTCATAATTATAAAATCAGTGATCTATGATCTTTGAATTGTAGGTAACTTGTCAGTAGAAGGTAAATGATAGGCCACCTAAGGTCCCTTGCAACTTTAGTGATACTTCAACTATGACATTTGTCTCCAAAGTAGACTAGCCAGATTATAGGCAAACAGATTCAAAATAATTCATTTTTCATGTGGTTTAAAGTGTCAACATATTTGTGGTTTCAAAAATTACACGTGTTCTGCAACTAATTAGAATTTTTAAAAAAGATGAACTATTCACAAAACCTTTGTAATTTTTTTCTTGTCTTACTTAAAATGTTGAACACTTCATTCCTCCCAGAGCCGCTCTCACCCCCAAAAGTACCTAGTACATCTGAGCACCTGTAATGGACCTTTACATCCTCCACTTTCTTTGGAACCCAATTGAAACTCTCCAAATTTGACCCCCTTAAGAAAATGTTGGCCTGGGAATGATGCACAAATTCCATATAACACTTCAATGGAGGAATGCTGTTGCCAAGGGGATTATGCAGAATCCCATAGCTGTGGAGGTGTATAATTGCAGGTACTCAGAATAGATGGCATCTTTCCCCCACTCTGGAGCCGTTCCATGATCTGCCGCAACAAGAAGACCAGAGAAAATTTTTGAAAGAGAGGACATGAATTCCAAGAAAAAAATGAAACCCTCTTTGCAGTAAGGTCTGCCCTTTCTTGTCTCTCTGTCATTTCCCTTAGAATAAAGGTTCCTCATCTGTGAAAGGGAAGGCCTCAAGTTTATCACCTACCTTTGTGGGGGTGCTTGCTTAGGAATTCAGATGAAATCCTCTGTAAAAATGATGTCTCCCCTTGCATATCTCAGCACATCCCATCTGGACCAAGCTTTTTGCATTTCTTCCCATAAAATAAAGACGACAAAAAATATTTCGGTACGTAGTATTACACCAACATCTTAGAAAATTTCAGACATGGGAAAAGATCTCAGAAGACATTTAACCCAAATCCCATCTGAATAAGAGTTCCCTTCTACATGTATCTGACAAATGGTTATTAAACCTCTTCTTGAAACCCTTCAGCAGAGAGGAAATCACAAGCTCCCAGGAAAGTCTTTTCAATTTTGCAAAGCTTTCATTCATAAGGTTATTTTTTCTCTTTAATATTAAGAATACATTTGCTTTTGCTTTCCGTTTTTTTTTAAATTAGAATACACTGATCTTGGTTCTGTCCTTGTTGGCTGAAAAGGATATAAGATCTGTCTCCATGACAATGCTTCAAGTTTCTGAACAAAGGTATCGGTCCCCCACCTCATCTAAGTCTTCTCTAATAATCAATGTAGGAACCAGGAATGGCAAGTCTTTAAGATTCACAAAGTGCCTTACATATATTAGACCATTTACTCTTCATACTACTACTTTAAGGTAGATTATTTTTCCCATTTTACAGATAAGGAGAAACAAAGCCAACAGCTTTTAAGTGGCTGAACAAGAATTGAATTCAGATATTCCTGATTCTAGATTCAGCGTTTTAACCACTGAACATCTTTCTTTAATATAATATCCTCAATCCAGTCTAACCAGGTTAAATAGATGTATTATCACCTGTATGTTTCAAGAAGCATATCTCTGTTAATGCAGCCTCATATTACACTGGCTTCCTTGATTACATGTCTCTGGTAATATAACCTCATATGACATTGGATTCCTTGACTCCTATATTGTACTAGAAATTTTGCAGTTTAACCTTACCAAACCTTTGCAAACAAATATCATCTGGCTCTTCTTCACCATCTTGCAAAGTTAAATATCTGAACCCATTTATAGGAGAGTAAATTTATCCTTATTAAATGAAATTTTATTTAATTCAGCTCAATATTCTAGTCTCTCGAGCTCTTTAGGAATGCCATCTCTGCTAATCAGGTGGTACTCATTCCTTCTGGATTGGCCCTGGAGTCAGGAGTACCTGAGTTCAAATCTGACCTCAGACACTTAATAATTACCTAGCTGTGTGGCCTTGGGTAAGCCACCTAACCCCGTTGCCTTGCAAAAACTAAAAATCTAAATAAATAAATATCATGAATTGATATCCACAAAATTCTTTAAAAAAATGAAAGTTTATTAATTCTATCTGTAATAAGTTGCCTCTGGGATGACTCCATCCTCAAACAAACAAGCAAATAATTAAACAAACAAATAACAGCAACAAAAGTTTGGCTAGACACTATGATTCCTTCAAGCAGTATCTCTCTCATTTCAAACTCCTAGAAAAAAATAATTGCACCAATATTGCCTCTACTTTCTCTCTTCTCACTCCCCAACACATTGCATTCTGGCTTCTGACTTCATCATCAGTTTAATGTTCTCTCCAGAGTTAATGATGATCGTTTAATGGCAAACTTGCATGGCCTTTTCTCATTTCCCATTCTTCTCAGTCTGTCTAATTTTACATCAGTCATCAAGCTTTCCAAGCTGTATTCTGAATTTCTCTAACTTACATCAGGAACCTCTTCATTGCAGGAAACTCATTCATCCCTGGAATTCACCCTGAAAATAACTTCTATCCTGTGACTTCTTCCTCTGATCGGACGGCTTCTCCTAGAATTTCTCTTCAAAGAGGGTACCCAGGATAGTTAGGACTTTATTGCCTTCTAAGTTTCATTCTGTATCTACTTTCCCTACCATCCCTCTCTCTATCCCTTCATTTTCCTTTTATATATTGTCAGCTCCCATTGGAACATAATTTCTTTGAGTGAAGGAATTGTCTTTAGTTCAAATTGTATTTCATTGCTTTAGCATTGTCCTCTTATATTATAAATTTAAAAATAGTTGCTTATCTGAAATGGTAGAGAGATAACCTCATCAGGATTTCTCTAAAGCACTGAAAATACAAACCAGAAAAAGTAGCTACATGGAAGTAGCAAACACAGAAAGGAACTCAAAATCTGAAGTCAAGAAACAAGACATAGAAGAGTCCTTTTGTTAAACTTAAAAAGTTCAAGAGAGATAATTTCTGAGAAACTAATCATTATATTTGTTGTACTCAAATTTTATTTTTAGAAAAGGGTCAATGACACTGTCAAATGCCAATGATCAATCATGGTGATGGGCTAACAGTTTATGGCCCCCTTGGAAGAGTGGATGTTCCTGAGGATGGCAATCAACTCTGATTGATTACCAATTGATGAGAGAGAATGAATATTCTAAAATGGAGCTGGAAGGGATATGATTTTGATTCTGCTATTTACTTCTAAATTGATCAACCTTGGGCAATTCAGTCAAATACTTTGTACCCAAAATACCTATGTAGATCACAAGGGGGTTCTCAATTTTAGGTCCAATTCCTTGTTAGGTGGAGTAAGGTTTTTACTAAGAGTGAGGAGAGAGTTAAGTCGGTCCTGTTATCAGTAATGTCCTTAGAGACTAAACTTTGAAATGTGAAATTTAGAAAAAGGGAAACTCCAGATCTCCCCAAATCATTGATTATTAATTATTATTTCTCTCATCTTTCTATAGATCCTAGTGTGAAAAGATGGGAAAATATCTCCCAATGATAATACAGTTAACTGATTTAACAGATAAATGAATTGCAGTGCTCCAGGAATATTGGTTAATGGGTTAGTATCACTCTGATTCCAGAAAACAAATCTAGGAGGCAATCCTTGTGGATGTTGAGGTCCTCAGATGTATCCTTATATGATATTGTGCTGACTTCCTCAAGCACAAAAAAAAAAAATCATGGGACATCATTAACGAGATTATTAATCCTTCAAAAGAGTGTCCAAACTAGCCTGCCTGAGGAAAATTAGGTCGTAAAAAATTCCTATTGTTTTACATTTTATATAGTACATAAACACACTATGCAACAATACAATTAGGTATGCATATTTCACACACTAATTCATATACATGTATATATATACATATATATATATATATATATATATTTGAGGAAAGTTAAATATTACATTGACTAAAATACCAAATTTGGAGTCAAATTGAACCTGAGACATTTATTGGCTGTGTGAACCTGGGCTATTTAATCCTGTTTACTTCAATTTCCTTATATGTAACATGAGCTGGAGAAGAAAATTGAACACTATTCCAGTATATTTGTCAAGAAAAGTTCAAATGGGGCCATGGAGATTCAGGAATAATTGAAACAAAGGAGCAACAATATACATTTTCTTTATTTATGCTCATAACACATGGATGAACACATATAACTAAAGACTCATTGACTTTCATATATCTCTATATGTCTATCTCTCTACTTATGTGGGTATGTATATATTTATTCAGTATATATACACTCATGCTTTTGTATATTAATATGTAAATTATATATTTATAATATATAATGTGTTAATTAACATATAATGAATAATATAATAGTATAATTACATTATATAATATATAATAAAATATATACTATATAAGTTATATATAATTTCTAATGTATAAATTACATATTTCATTACATATGTTACAATCCATTCATAAGTTTGTATACTATGCACTACATACATTGCATGCAAATATATGTTTATTTATGTATGTGTGCAAAAATAATATACAAATGCATATACAAACACATTATGAGTAGACAGTAAATTGGCCCCAGATTTGAAGAGTAGACTAGATTACCCTTAGAAAGTTGAGATGTTCTTTTAATTATCATAACTTAGCCTAGCAACAAAGCCATACATTTTAATAACAAGAATTTTTGGTGATATTTTGTGAACACATATCTTATAACATTGTCAGCTCCAAAAATTGAATATCAGAATGACCAGAGAGGCTCATGGTAGGCATGAATAGGTTGTAATAGGTTAAGAAAGAGTAAATAAGAAAGAGAAGATGATACAAAGGTTGTAATTAATGAATTTTAGAATTTATAATAAGATGACCTAGTTTATAGTAGAAAATAAGAGAGATAGTCAATGGGTAACCCAGACATTCCAGTGACTTATTTTCGATGTTTGAAATTTCTGGGGAAGAGCATGATATCCTTTGGCAATTGTAAGGGAGGGCATGGACAAGAGCCACACAGGAATGGTGTGCATGAATGGGCTCTGATCTGCAACAGTATAGACATATTAATGAGATGATATATCATATGAATATTTGTGTCAACCTGAAAAGAATTTCATTGTCAGTCTCTATTTTTTTAATTTAATTCTTTATAAATATTTTTATTTTTATTAATTAAAATAATTTTAATTTTAAATATTTTTACTTTAATTATTTAATAGTAGATAGAAGGATATGCTTATCAAAAGCTGGGTGATTCTAAATTTATTCCAATCAGGAATTACCAATTAATTGACTTTGAATCAGGATCTAAAAAGATTTCCATTGGTTAGAATAATGGGGTAAATCTAATCAGATGAATTCTAATTGGGCAAGCATAATGTTCTCTATTTGAGTTGAGTATCAGGAACACACATCTGAGACAGAGACAGATTTTTTCTAGACAGCAATTCCTGTTGGGGGGAAGACTTAGGGTGTCTACCTTTCTCTAAGTTTAATATATTTCAACAATATGATGTTAGAAAAGGCAATGCAATTTTCAGCTTCATTACTCTGAGTAGAGTGAGCTTTCATAACAAGGGAGATAAAAGTTCATTGTATTCTACAATGGTCCAAGAACACATGATATTGTGGTTTCTTTTATGCATCAAATTTTAAGAACTCTGAAAAACTTAAATATGACTAAAGGAAAGATATCCTAAATGGTGAAATCACTTGTAGTCATATGGAAGAAAAGAAGGGGAAAGAAAGAAGGAAGGAAAGAATAAAGGAAATGTAAGAAGGAAAGAAGAAAGGAAGAAAGAAAAGAAGGAAGGAAGGAAGAAAAGAAGGAAAGAAGGGAGAGAGAGAGAGAGAGAGAGAGAGAGAGAGAGAGAGAGAGAGAGAGAGAAAGGAAGGGAAAGAGGGAAAGATATTAATGAAACAATTTATGTTCCAGGTTGTTTGAGATTTCCTGCTGTCAAAGAGTTTATATTCTAAAAAGATGAAACAAAACTTATCTGGGGGTGTTAATCAGGGTGGTCAGGGAAGTTTTACTATTATTTATTCATTTATTTTGGTTTGTGCAAGGCAATGGGGTAAAGTGACTTGCCCAAAGTCACACTGATAGGTAATGTCTGAGGCTGGATTTGAACTCAGGTCTTCCTGACTCCAGGGCCGGTGCTCTATCCACTGGGCCACCTAGCTGCCCCCAATCATTTCTTTTTTAATTATTTATTTATTTACGGCAATGTGGTTAAGTGACCTGCCCAAGGTCACACACACAATTACTATGTGTCTGAGGCCAAACCTGAACTCAGGTCCTCCTGGCTCCAGGACCAGTGCTCTGCCCACTATACCACTAGCTGCCCCAAAGTTTTGCTATTAAAACTCAAAAGGATTGTAAGAGAAACAGCTGTGTTTTCAACTACCATACATTTTAGGAACAATGTTAGGATTGATATGATTATTAGTTTCCAGAGGGAGCAGCTGAAGGTGTCTGTCAGAGAGTGGCACACATGCCTCCACAAACCCTTACTCACCCCAGGTGTTCATATGGACTATTTCTGCCCAACCTGTAGTAAAGCATTCATATTGGCCTGATCAGCCAGAGTCAGATATACTGTAATTTGTCTCCAACATATTAATGTCATTTTGGTCTTCTTCGACCAAAGAAGAAGGACGAGAACTATTCAATTAGCTAACCAACCGGATGAGATTTGAAACATGTTCTGAGTGAGTTAGATGTAATGAGTGAAGTGAGTTGGAATTCACCCCCAAATCAGAACTGCTCTACCCTAGGTGAAGTCTATGGATTAACTAGGTGGTGATTATTTTTGGAAGTCATGTCTGGAGGTATCTCTTCCAGTTGGGGAGAAAAGATAGGGGAGATAACAAGAGGAAGATAGGTAAATGCTTTGGAATGCCCAATTCAAAGCCTTAAATGAGCTCCCTATACCTCTTTGTCAGAATATTCTTGTTTTTTTTAAGGTATTGCTCAAGTATAATAGTACAAGTAAGTGTTTTCATTTACTTCAGATACTAGAGTCCTCCTTCCCAGACTACCTGTGTTTTAGATACTCATATTCATGTTACATATATACACATACATACATGTGCACACACATATGCCCCATGTTCTTTTCAGGTTCATCCAAAAATTTATGTGTTGTGTCAGCTTACATATCATTTACATGCCTGTAGATATATCTATATATCTATATCCATATCTATATCTACATATATCTATATCTATATCTATATCTATCTATGTCTATCTATATCTATATCTATATCTACATATATCTATATCTATCTATGTCTATCTATATCTATATCTATATTTATATCTATATCTATATCTATATCTATATCCATATCCATATCTATATCTACATCTACATATATCTATATCTATATCTATCTGTATATCTATATCTATATCTATATCTATCTAATCTATATCATCTAATCTCTCTATCTCTATCTCTATCTCTCTCTGTCTCTATCTCTATCTATCTCTATCTCTATATCTATATCATCTATATCTATTTTGCATTTCTTGTACATGGATTCCCAGCATCTTTGACAGTGCCTCTAGGAATGTTCAATATATTCTTATCAATCGGTTGATCTATGATCTGTATACTTCTACCATTGGTTTATTCATTGTTTCATAGGGCACATATGTGTATTTTCTTTCCTAGCTCTTATTTCTCCAGGTTGCTAGAGGGTTGTTGTTACAGAGTTTCTCCAAAAGTCACTGTGCACAGAGCCATGGGAGATATTATAGAAACAAGAGATTATTTAAATGCAAGGTAAAATGAGAAAATGGTGAAGTGATGCAGGTATGCTGCGTCTACTGATCTTGGAGTCGTGTTTTTGGGATTCCTGTCATGATTAATGATGCAATAAGGAAATGAGAAGGCAGTGACCATGAGGCAGTGGCATTTGCAAATAAAGAATGAGATCCAAAAGTAATCAGGGGCAATTCCAAACTTAGTTAAGGTTCAGAGTTATGCCCCATATTTTATGTCATGTTAGTCCATTTCCTTTCATCTTACTCTCCTAAATCACCGGGCTCCAAGGAAGGAAGAAAAGCTAAGTTAAGTATAAAGATTAATGGGGTTGCATATTGCTGCCTGTTTGCTAGGATGAGCAGCTAAAATTTGGAGAGCCAATCACAACTTCTTAGATTTGCAAATTGGACTGGGAATTAACATAAATACAGATTCTGTCTCTCTCTCTCTCTCTCTCTCTCTCTCTCTCTCTCTCTCTCTCTCTCTCTCTCTCTCTCTCCTTCTTTATCTCTGTCCCTATCTGTCTCTATCTCTCCTTCTCTCTCTTTTTCTCCCTCCTCTTTGTGTGTCTCTGTGTTTGTGTGTTTGTGTGTGTGACTCTTTCTCTCTCTCTCTGTATTTATCTCTCTGTCTCTCTGTCTCTCTCTCTTTCTTTCTCTTCTTTTTCTCTCTTTGTGTCTCTCTCTGTCTCTCTCTCTCTCTGTCCTTTCTCTCTGTCTTTCATGCTACAGGAATGAACAGAGTAGATTCCAAACCCAATTTTAGAATGTGCCCATGATCTCATTATAATGTGACTTCCTTCCAAGCCTCACAGGAATTTGCTACCCATTCACATATACCCTTCTATGCCCCTTGTACATTTGCTCTTAGAAATTTGTCACAGGGTGTCCATTCATGTGCTAGAGTCTTCCCTTTTTTCCCTCCACTTTCATTGTCAAGAAACCAATGCAGCACAAAGGCTGATCACTGAACCCTTCCCCTCATTCTTTCAATATGGCCACTATACTTTTTTGATCATAAATTGATTTGATGACATTTTTCACCCTTATTCTTCCTTGTAATTTGTTGTTTACAATATACTTAGAGGCTGCTCACACCTATGAAAGGTCTCAATTGACCTGTGAAATACTTATCTTTAATTCTTCAGAGACTGGTCTTCTGCAGGCTACAGCCATATATCATCACCCAAAACAAAAAGTAGTAGTCTTTGTTGCAAAAATAACTTTGAATCTTTTTTCAAAAAAATTGCATTTGCCCAAAGGCAAACCACCCCAGTCTTCTCTTATTTACATAGGCATAATAATTATAATCAAAATATTAACAAAACAGTATTCACCACTCTAATGTTACTATAGAAAATTAATACTCCACAAAAAGGAAATTAAAGATTGATAGACAAGAAAATTATTAAGCTAATAAATAAAATTAAACTATTTTATTAAAAGCAACAAAATAGATAAATCTTTTGTAAATTTGATTTAAAAAAGAAAGAAAACCAAGTTACTGCCATCAAAAATGAAAAGAATGAATTTACAACCACTGAAGAGGAAATTAAAGCAATAATTCAGAGCTATTTTGCCCAACTGTATGCCGATAAAACTGACAATCTAAGTGAAATGGATGAATATTTACAAAAAATATATAAATTTCCACATTAATAGAAGAGGAAATAAAATGTGTAATTAGCCCCAATTTAGAAAAAGAAATTGAGTGAATCATCTATTACCTCCTTAGAAAACAATCTTCATGGCTGGAAGGACTTTAAAGTAAATTCTCCCAAATATCTCAAGAACAATGAATTCCAATGGCATAGAAACTATTTGGAAAAACAGGTAGAGTTCCACCAAATTCCTTTTATGACACAAATATGATTTTCATACCTAAACCAGGAAAAACCAAAACCAAGAAAGAAAATTATAGATGAATTTCCTAAATGAGTATTGATGCAAAAAATTAAATATTAACAAAGATTTATATCAAGTTATAGTCATGAAAATACACTATGATCAGGTGGGAAATATCTCTTTAAATGTTAATAAAAAGCTTCCAACAAAATATAGCACCTATATCTATTAAAACATCAGAGAGCATAAGAATAAATATAGAATACTTAAAATTATAAGCAGCATCTAATCTAAAATCATTTACAAGCGCTGTATTTCATGAGAACAAACTAGAAGCAGTTCCAGTAAGATTGGGAGTGAAACATGGTTGTCCATTATCTAGTACAATATTATTCAATATTGAAAATTTTGTCACTATTTGACAAAAAATTGTTTGGAAAACTTTAAAATAGTTTGACAGAAACTAGCTATACACCAACATCTCCCACCTTATATAACAAGATAAGGTCAAAATGTGTACATGATTTAGACATAAAGAGTGATATGATAAACCAATTAAGAGAAGAAAGAATAGTTTATCTGTCAAAGCTATGGAGAGGGGAAGAATTAATGATCAAACAAAAGATTAAGAATGTTATAAAATGCAAATTTTGATGACATTAAATTTTAAAGTTTTGTGCAAACAAAACCAATGGAACCAAGATTAGAAGGAAAGCACAAGCTAAGAAGCAATTTTTATGCCAAATGTTTCTGATAAAGTTCTTGCTTTTAAACTGAGTCAAATTTACTACCATAAGTAATTCTCCAATTAACAAATTGTGAGAGGAAATAAGCAATTTTCAGATGAACAAATTAAAGTTATCTATAGAAATATGAAAAATAATCTAAATCATGATTGATTAGAGAAAAGCAAATTAAAAGAACCATGAAATATGACCTCACCCCATTAGACTGAATACTGTGATAGAAAAGGGAAATGATAACTGTTGAAGGGGATGTATGAAAACCTGGACACTAACGCATTCTTTTTTTTCCCTGGTCCATTTTTTATTTCCTTTTGAAAAATTCCTGACATTACAATACTAAACTGAAATTTTAATGACAAAAAAACAGAAAAAAAAATTCTCGAGTGCCTCCAAACAACAACAAAAAAACAAGGAGAAGTTTATAAAACTAATTATGGGGGGGGGAGACAGCTAGATGGCACAGTGGATAGGGCACTAACCTTGGAGTCAGGAGGACCTGAGTTCAAAGTTGGCCTCAGACACTTAATAATTACTTAGCAGTGTGACCTTGGGCAAGTCACTTAACCCCATTGCCTTGCAAAAGAAAAAATAAGCCAAAGTCACATGTACAAAATTATTACAAATACATTTTTAGTGGTCCCAATGAAATTAAAATTGATGAGATAGGCATCAGTTGGGAAATGGTTAGACAAGTTGTGTATTTATGAATGTAACAGATAGCTATTGCTTTAAAAGAAATCATGAGCAAGAAGATTTCAGAAAATACCTAGAAAGATTGGCATGAAGCACTGATGAGTGAGGTGAACAGAACCAGGAGAACATTGCACACTGTAACAACAACATAGTATGATGATCTACCATGATAGACTTAGTTCTTCTCAGCAATACACTGAACAAAATCAGTTCTAAAAGACATATGATGGAAAATGCCCTCCATATCCAGAGAAAGAACTATGGAGTCTGCAAATCAAAGAATACTCTAATTTTTTAATTTTTTTCTTTCTCATGTTTTCCCCCCATTTCTCCTGATTCTTCTTTTGCAATATGACTAATATGGAAATATATTTAATATGATTGTATTTGTATAATTTATATCAAATTGCTTGCATTCTTGGGGAGGGAGAAGGGAAAATTTAACAAAAATGAAGTTGAAATTATCTTTACATATAATTGGAAAAATATCAATGACTAGAAAAAAAGAATATCATAGAAAATTTTTTAAAAGACTGATAGCCTAAGAAAATGTGAAGAACAGGTTAAAAGAATTTCAAAATTGCTTTTGGAATAAGAAGACATTAGCTCACATTATTTAAATAAAGTCTGTAATAGATAGATGCCACTTAATTTTTAGGATGAAACCAAAAGTAACAACTTTTGACTGGAGTCTGAGTGATGATGAACCAAGAAAAAGTTAAAAAGATTCTCCAGGAGTGTCATACACTTGAATTCAGTCAGCTGTATGCCAACATTAAAGTGGCTGAGTCCTGTTGATTTTTTTTTTGTGGAAAAGGAGCAGCTTGGGATATCAATTTAGGATCAAGCCACCACCACTAAAACCTACAGAAAGAAAATTTTTAATAAGCCTTGGCTTAGTGATCAATTTAGATTATGGAAGGAAATAAGTGGAAGAGTGCAACTTTTCATCATAGCACCTACTAAAACCCTATTAAGAGATGACCTAGTGTCCAGAATTCCATTTAAGATGCTTACTATACTTCATAACTCAGACAACAAATTTTCATAAAGCAAATATAGATTACACAATATTCTAGAGAACTCAATTAATAATCATTAATACAGATCAACCAGTTTACCACAAATTATTAGTCATTAACTCATAAATGCTTCCAGTAAAAAAAGCTCCTATTCTCTAATCTATATGAGACAAAAAACTTAAAGTATAGACATCTAATAAAAAAGATTAAAATCATGAGGGAACTGATTGAGATATGTATCATTCCCATGATTCTGCCTAATGATGGAACTGTATTGAAGATGCTTTCCATGAACCTACAGAAAGCAAATCTATGTTCCAATATTTTTATCTAATTACAAATGTCAATTATTTTGGCCATTTGAATGAGAATTTGCAGAACACTGAATGAAGAAATGATAGGGCAACTAGGTGGATAAAACATTGGCCCTGGAGTCAGGAGGACCTGAGTTCAACTGTGACCTCAGACACTTAATTGTTGCCTAGCTTTGCCTTGAGCAAGCCACTTAACCCCATTGCCTTAAATCAATTTTTAAAAATTTAAAAAAGAAATGATAATAAGGATAGCTACTTGGTTGACAATGATTCCACTATAAAAGATGATAGTAAGATAAGTGTATATATATATATGTGTGTGTGTGTGTGTGTGTGTGTGTGTGTGTATACATATATATATATATATATATATATATATATATATATATATATGGGAAATGAAGAAAACTTTCAATAATATAGCTCTGCAAGATATGCAAGGTATTATAAGCCTTATTTTATTTGACCCTAATGAAAACTCTGTTAGGCAGGTGTTGTTATTTTTATTCCCTTTTCTATATGAAGAAACAGTTTCAGGAAAGGGTTATGATTTGCCAGTGGATAAGTTTTCACACTTATAAAAAAATTTTAAAAATTCAGTCCATCTGGTCTCATTCTTTTATATCAATAAAGTTCAGAATTGCAATATCTCTATTCTACACTGAACAAATTTCTAGTCTGAGGAAGATTATAATGGAAAAATGACAACTTATTATCCAAATAGTTGTAAAAGCAGTTGTTTCAGAACTGGATCTAGGGATCAAATAATATTTGATCAAATGTTATTTCTGATAGGTCAGCGGGGTTTTCTGGAAACTGGATATGGCATCAGAATTTGTGTATGTGAATCCTGGTCCTGCATTTAAGCCCTGGGTGACCTTGTTCAACTCGGCCTCTTTGAGATCTGTTTGCTCTTTTGTAAGAAATGAAGAAATCAGGGCAGCTAGGTGGTGCAGTGGATAGAACATGGGCCCTGGAGTAAGGAGGACCTGAGTTCACATTCAGTTTCAGATACTCAATAATTGCCTGACTGTATGATCTTGGGCAAGTCACTTAACCCCATTAACTTGCAAATAAATAATAAATGAAGAGATCAGATTAGAAAACCTCCTGTGACCCTTTCAACCCTACATCATATGTTTCTAGTCCAACTAACCCTACTCCTTTGATGGGAAAGAAAAAGAGACCCAAAATGCTATTGAAAGTAAATTAGCAGGGGCAGCTAGGTGGTGCAGTGGATAAAGCCCTGGAGTCAGGAGTACCTGGGTTCAGATCCAGTCTCAGACACTTAATTATAACCTAGCTGTGTGGCCTTGGGCAAGCCACTTAACCCCATTGCCTTGCAAAAAAACCTAAAAAAAAAGTCAATTAGCAACCAAGGAGCAAACACAGTTGAACTGTGATCTTCTAACTTTAACTCTTCTCTAAGTGTACTTTCTGCTTCCTCTTTTGTTAAAACAAGAAATTAATGGGAGGAAAAAGAGAATAATGAGATGGTTTTGAGAAACTATCTAGGGCATATGATTTGAAACTGATATGAATTATAATCAACTGAAGGCATTCTTTTTATTTTCTAAAATCCATAATTCATTTATTCATTCTTTTACTGACCAGACCTGTGACTTCTTCAGTGATGGGAGGGTCTGTTGAGTGACCAAATATTTCTCAGCTTCTCTTTCTTTCTTTCTTTCTTTCTTTCTTTCTTTCTTTCTTTCTTTCTTTCTTTCTGTCTGTCTGTCTTTTTCTTTCTGTCTTCTCTTTCTTTCTTTCTTTTCTTTCTCCCTCTTTTCCATTCTTCTTTTCTTTCTTTCATTCAGCTTATTGTCTTAGAGAATTAGTTGGAATACTGAGAGGCTAAGTAACTGAGTTTCACAATCAATACATATGGAAGGCAAGATTAGAGCACCCATCTTTCTAAGACAAAGGTCAACTATTTATCTCACCACACTGTCTCTATATTTACTTTTTTAAAGTTGAAACTAAAAATAAAGTTAGTCATGGGAAAAACAGTGAATATTTTATTACATAAAATTTTTAAAAATTGCAATCAAAATTAATATATATTGGAAAAATAACTAACTGGGAAAATATTTGCATGAGTTTCTCTATAAAGGTTATATAATTGATTCAAATATATAAAAGAAGCATGTTCAAGGGAAGAGATTTAAAATATCAATAGGCGTTTTTTAAATTTCTACAAATACAAATAAAAAATAAACATAAAAAATAAAATAAATACAAATAAAAAAACAAATTTCAGTTAAAACATATCTTACTTCCTAGTTCACACCTATGTGGGGAGGGGGACAAGAAGAGGAAAATAACAATTGTTGGATGAGAAAACAGGCAATTTAATATACTGTGGATTAAAATGTGAATTTGATTTAATCATTTTGAAAATCTGTAACTGTACTCAAAGATCACTAAATGTGCTTACCCTTTGAACCAACGGTACCAGTATCAGGCCTATAATCCCAATGAAAAAGAACAAATATTGCAAAAAATTAAAGTAGTTTTGTGTGTCTCTTTATGTGTGTGTGTGTTTGTAACAATAAGCTTAAAACTAAGGAAGCTCTCATAAATGGGGATCATTTCCTGAACAAATTTTGGCATGTGAATATAGTAGAGTAACATGGAACTGTGAGCAACAAGGAAACATTTTCATACAAATCTAGGAAGACTTATCGGAACTACTGTTAAAGGAATGAGAACAGAACCCAGTGAACAAAATATGCAATTAAAAATTTGTAAAACATAAACAAGTTAGAAAAATTTAAGAATGATCTATTCAGAAAATCCTGGAAAGAGTTAACATGAACTGATGTTGAGTGAAATGAGCAGAACCAGGAGAACACTGTGTGATGATCAACAATGATGGATTTAGCCCTTCTCGACCATACAATGATCAAAGACAATTCTAAAATATTTATGATGGAAAATACCATCCACATTTAGAGAAAGACCTATGGAATCTTAATGCAGACCAATACATACTATTTTCACTTTTTAAATTTTGTTTTTTTCTTTCTCATGGCTTTTCCCCTTATTGTTCTGATTCTTCTTCTTTCACAACATGATGAATATGGAAACATGTTTAACATTATTGTACATGTATAACCCAGTCAGATTTCTTACTGAGAAGGAGAGAGAAAAGGGATAGAGGTAGAAAAAATGTGAAAAATTTTACAAAAAAAATAAAATTAAAATCTATACATGTATTCGGAAAAAATAAAATTTAAATTTAAAAAAGGAAGAAGAATAATGAACCGGCACAATTTTATAGGACTAGTGGAAAGGGATTACACCTTTAAAGAGAGTTGAAGAATCCAAAGTGCATAATAATAATAAGTACCTTTTAAGATATGGACAATGTTGAATTTTATTTTATTTAACTATCTATAATGTAGGTAGGAAAAAGACCCTACACTTAGTGAAAGGGGTCACCTTTAGTGAAGATTATCATATGCCCAAAAGGGAGGCAGAATAGTGATCTCTAAATTTTTGTCCCCACTCCCCTCTCTAAGGGATACATGATGTCTGACAGAGAGGAACTCAGTGGGATCAGAGATCGCTGCTCTTCTCAGAGACCAGATACCTGAGATGGAAATCTATCTATCCACTACCTTAACTATAATTAGTCCAGAGAATATGATATGGTTTCATTTAACTTTTGATGATTTTGTCATTAATTTTAGGTGAAAAGGAAACTCCAGGATCCATACTCAAGGTTTAACCCCTTTATCAAAAATACCAATTCTATAATGAAAACACATAGTGGAAAGAAAAGAGTAATGCATATGGCAAATAGAAATCAGAGATGATGTATGTGGGAGAATATATAACAAACAATATGGATTGAAAGAACACTCCCATTGGGAGGGAGATAATTCTGCTCAACTAAGAGAGATTATCCTTGATTTCACCCAAGAGACAATTCCCCAAAGTCTGTAATGTGGCAAGATGGGGACAGAAACATGACGGAGTTATCATATATCCTGCCAGAGTCATTTCTTTCAGCAATCTGAAATGGGGTTGACCTCCTCCATATTCTGTCTGGCTGGATGCCCAAAGAAAATGAATACCCAGAGAATGTTAAAGAACACTTGAAACTTCAATAGTCTCAGAGGAGACTGATTGAGAACTGGAGTCCCCTGCCTTTCTCCAACTCTTCCCTGATCCTCACACAAGATAGGGGCTTCTTCCTCAACAATAGAGAGAGAGTCCCATACCAATTGGCTTTGAAATCAATGGCACATTTATATAATGGTGTTTTTTCCTTTCATTTAAGTGCAAGGTTGCTGGTTGTTGGGGTTATTTTTTAGAAAAAGGAGGAAAGACGGCTATTAAAATACTTAAAATGCACCTGACACAGAATATAAATATTAAGAACAAATGTAATAATAACTAGTATTTATAAAATGTGTGCAAAACACTATACATTTAATACTTCATTTGGGGGCAGGTAGGTGGAACAGTGGATAGAGCATAGGCCCTGGAAGCAGGAGGAACTGAGTTCAAATTTGACCTCAGACACTTAATAATTGCCTAGCTAAGTGACCTTGGGTAAGTCACTAAATCCCATTGCCTTGCCAAAAAACAGTATTTCATTTGATACTCACAATAATCTTGCTATTTTGTGGTATTCTTTTCTTTACCTTTCTGATGAGGAAATTGAGGTAAAAAGAGGTTAGGTGATTTGCCTAGGGTCACAAAACTAGCAAGTGTCTGAAGCAGTCAAGTAAACTTGGTTCTTTTAGTCTCTAATTTCAGTGTTATATACTGCCTTCTACCTAGGTGTTTGGCTCTGCTACTAATTAGGGACAAATTTGATAAATATTGAATTTTTACATACACAAAAAAGCAAACTGCTAATATTACAGTTTCACAAATAATACTGACTTCTGATTTTTTGTATATAAAAAAGTTCATGCATTTGGATGTCATCAAAGGTCAGAATAAATAAAATATATAAAAAAGAAGAGAATTTGACTATACCACTTTTTGGTACCCAGAAGTACTCTAGGATGCCTCCCCACAGAGGGAAGAATCTTTTTTTCCATTCCTTCCTAGACTTTTAGATGGAATATCTCAGAGAAAATCAATTAAATTTCATTTGTAAAGAATCCCATCCCATGAGGATAACTTTTAATTTCCCTTAGAAACTAGTTTTTTGGGTTTTTTTTATTTTAATCTCTACTATTAGAAACTGTACCTGTATAACTAACATAATCTCTGCTCCCTTTTGTATAGTGCCTGCTGAGGATGGAAAACATCTCTTCCCAGTGTGAGCTCTTTCATATACTTGAACAATTTTATTAAATCATTCCTCTTTCTTCTCATCTTCAGGCTTAAGAATCTCAGGCTTCTGATCTACCTTCATAAATATTACTTTTTGACACTTGGGCACCTTTTCAATTCCTTTAATTTCTGTAGGCATTTATTATATAGATACCTTCCATGTGCAAAAGAATCTGCTAGGGACTAAGATACAAGGACCCTTCTTATAAGGAGTTAGCAAATAAAAAAGGAGGAAACAACATGTACATAATAACTTTAATGCATAGTGAAGAGACTAAGTTCAGGGAAGGAAGATGAATCGAAGCTGTGGGCAAGTGTCTTACCCTCCCTTGGTCCAAGTTTCCTCATCTGTGAAGTGAGAAGTTTTCCTTTCTTGACTTATGAGGTGTTTTACAGATCTATGATTCTATGATTTTACTTCAAATGACTTTCAGATAAGGTGTCTTGGGATACTCAGGAAAACTTTATGGAACTTATGGCATCAGAGATAGCATTAAAGATAGGAATATCAACAGTGCAAGATGGAAGAAGACAATCAATTTCAGACTCTGATGCCTCTGGTAGAATAGGCTTGGAAACGGGAGAGAGAGAAAGATGAAAATGAAGATGAAATGAAGTCCACTTTGGGGATAATTTAGAATGAAAGAAAGATAATATCACAGACCAATTAAAATGAGTGAAGGTTTAAAAAAAAACAGCTCTGTTTAAATCCTGTATCTATGCGACCTTAGATAAGTCAATTTATATCTCTTTCCTCACTTTGTTCATTTGCAATACAAAGAAGGTGAATTAGATGATTTATCAATATCTTAATCTTTGATCCTATGAGATGATTTTGCAAATATGAGTTGAAACTATATTGTTGAAAGCTTGCAGGCTGAATAAAAGTTAAGTGAAGGATGACTTTTTTTTTCCCCAAGTAGGAGAAAGACATGATTAGGAGGGAATGCTTTGATCATTTAGTCAGCACTCTGTGAAATTTAAGATAGAAAGAAGATAGACTAAAGGCTGGAAGAACAGATAGGAAATTATATCAACAGCCCAGCTGAGAGGTAATGAGAGTCTTAACAAGAATGAAGTGCAGTAGAGCTGGGAGTAGAGAAGAGGGGATATGAGAGAAAGAGTACAATCAGTAGATTACAAATATTTGGATTTGGGCAGGGTACACGTGACCAAGTTAACTTTAGCAAAGAGAAGGGCATCTCTTCCTCTGAGCCTAGAAGAAAGAATAAATGGGTGAGAATAATGTGATGCAGTGTTTTATCATCTATTAAAAGAGAGTTGGGTCAACCATTGATAATCCTTCTAGGCCTTGATAATGCTACTATCTAGCTTTACCATCATACAGTCCTAAGACTTTGAAAGATTGAAGAGCATAGAGAAGTCAGGGAATTCGCCTTGCTTAAACTCAATTTTCTCAGGAGAGTAAGAGGGGAGTTCAATTGCTGAGCCATGGTCAAGATGGCGATTTGAGCCATGGCATTTGATAACCGTCTTAAAGTTGACCTCACATTTTTGCATAATAAACCCTAAAGTGAATGTGAGTTCCCAGAAATCAGAGACAAACCCATTTTTCTGTATTTCTGTCCCGAGTGTCTAGTATATACTAGTTTGGTTCATTCTTCAGAGGCTCAGCTGCAGAATGGGCTCCTTCCCAATTGCTATAGAATATATTCACAGTTATACAGACAAACATGCTTTTGTAACCACAGCTTTTTGACATGAAAAGCACTATCTTTGCAGTTGATGAGGACTGCCTCCAGAATGATAGAAATCTGCCCAGGAGAAAAACAAATGTACGATTTGACTTTAGCACGGAAATCAAAAGGACCACTGCAAACAATTTCTTTCCTTCTTCTTAGGTAGTCATTTTAGAGGCAGACTGTGGTCATTTCAGTGAAAGCATCCCATGGGATTAATGTTTCTTGGTTCTTTAACTGCTATGTAGGAGTATTTCACCCACTACCCTGTTCCTTCAGAAATGATGGTATTTCAGAAGCCTTAGCTCAAGCAAATCAGGTAAGAGCAAGAATTGAAAAGTTCCATTTTAAACAAATATCTGAAGTCTGGTGTTACAAGGGAAATTCCATTCTTGTTTTATTACACAGACACAGAGGCTTGCTAAAAATATACCTTTTATGTGTTTGGGACCATTTAAGCATTTTATCCACTGAATTTGCAAACAACTTTGTACTTGCATTATCCTAGTCACAGAATCCATGCTTGAAATGAAAAGCTTTGCTGATGAAAAACTCAGTAGGCAAAAAAGTCGTTCACCAATGAGCTATTCTGGCATTTCTCTCAGGGTTACAAAGGCTCCCTAACGGGTAGTGAAAGACATCACATTTTTCTCAAGCTACTTCTATTTTCTTTTAACCTGTCCATTCCACCCTTCTTGGTTTCTTTTATATTTGAGAAAAAGAAAAGAAGGAAATTTATTAATCAATTTATTTATTAAGAACCTATTATTTGGGGAAGGCTAGGTGGTGCAGTGGATAGAGCACCTGCTCTGGAGTCAGGAGGACCTGAGTTCAAATCAGACCTCAGACACTTAATAATGACCTAGCTGTATGGCCTTGGGCAAGCCACTTAACCCCATTTGCCTTGAAAAAACCTAAAAACAAACAAACAAAAAAACTCTACTATTTACTAAGCCTGTTGTTAACCTTGAGAGAAGATAATATCCCTATTTTAAAGATGAGAAAACAGACAATAGAAGTTGAATGACTTACCCAGGGTCACACAGCTGGCAAGTGTCTCATTTCACATTTGAACTCAGGTCTTCCTGACTCCAACCTCAGCATTCAATGCACCACATAGTTTTTTGTAGATGAATGGGAGATGATGGGATTCTTGACTTAGAATTAGAACACCCAATATCAAATCCCACTTCAGACATACCAGTTGTGCTAATAGGAATTCCCTTTACCTTTATGAAGTTTCAGGATATTATTTATAACTTTTCTAATAAATCATAGATGGATTGCAATTTGGTGGAAAGTTTTCTCACTGGAAGTTCTCTCTAGAGACCAAATAATGGCTTACATGTTTTCATATATAAAAGTTCTGTTGTCTTAGAGGTGTTGTACTGCCCTAATGTTGCCATGCAATCATCCAATCATTTCCCTTCCTTATCATGCCTATAATCTTGTTTCTTAACCAGGTGGGAGTGGAACTACTGGTGAGTTAAATTAAAGAAGTAATATTATACCCCTAATAACAAAATTATATTATGAAAAGGGAAGAAAGGAATAAAATAAGTATTTTTAATCACTTAATATATATCAGGTACCATGCTAAGTGCTAGAGACTAAACTATCACTCCAAAAGAATAATTATGATATATAATATTCCCCTTTTGTCAGAAAAGTGATGAGCACAAGATGCAAATAGGGAAGTGCATTTCTAGACAGAACCAATTTTAGGAACTGTTTTTGCTTGACTATGCAAATTTGTTAATAGTTGTTTGTTTGTTTTGTTTTTTCATTTTTAATTCCTTCTCCTTAACCACCATAAGGATGTGTGGGTAGAAGGGAGAGAAAATGAATACCTATTAATTAAAAAAAGAATTTAAAATAAATGTCTTGCTGGAAATGATAACCAGAATAAAAATGACTTATTTGACCCAGAAATGCTATTTGCCTGATTTATTTATTTTGTACTCCCTAAATAGGTTGTAAACTCCTTGAGAGGAAAATCTGTATATTTAAAATTGTATAGTCTCCACAGCAAAAAGTAAAATATAGAATATTTATGTCAGGGACCTACTCATTCTCATATTCTGTCTTCTTAGGTCTTTACAGATGCCATGTTCCCATATGGATACAATTGTGGACTCAGAATTGTGTCATTCAGAAAACAGACATATATTTCATATATACTTGAATGTACATTTCTTGCTCTTGTTCAGTCATTTCAGTCTTTTTGTGATTCCATTTGGATTTTCTTGGCAAATATATTGGAGTGATTTACCATTTCCTTCTCCAAGTCACCTTTTACATTTTTTTTTATTACAGATTGCTTTTTTTTAAATAAATGAAGAACTGACACAAACAGGGCTAAGTGACTTGCCCAAGGTCACAGACTAGCAAGTGTCTAAGGCTGAATTGCAATCCATCTGTGATTTATTAGAAAAGTTATAAATAATATCCTGAAACTTCATAAAAGTAAAGGGAATTGCCTATTAGCACAATTGGTATGTCAGAAGTGGGATTTGATATTGTGTTCTAATTCTAAGTCAAGAATTCTATCATCTCCTATTCATCTAAAAACAACTACATGGTGCAGTGATTATAGGCATGATTCTGGATACAGGGAGATGAATCTTAATGACTTTAGACCCAGCACTCTTTGTATTATGGTGTCACCTAGCTACCCCCTGAGATGTGTGTGCAGACACCAAGATGTATGAATATTTTTGTATGACTACACATTTATATATACACATATATACTACATATACATGATTGTATGATAATATATATACCCATAGACACATAAAACACATGTCTATGTGTGTATAATATATAAAACATTTCTACATCCATGCACCTACATCTACACACATACATATAAAATTATGAGGTAATAGTATCACTCTGTATAGAAAAACCAGGTGAGCTAAATTAAAGAAGAAATACTATAACCCTATTTAACAAAGTTATATTATGAAAGGGGAAGAAAGGAATAAAATAAGCATTTTTAACACTTAATAAGTTTCAGGTATCATGCTAAGTGCTAGACACTAAACTGCCACTCCAAAAAAAGTTATGATACATGATATCTGCCTTCTGTCAGAAAAGTGATGAGCACAAGATGCAGATTGAGAAATGCATTTCTAGATATAAGCAATATTGGGAACTGTTTTTTCTTGACTATGCATATTTGTTAGTTATTATTTGTTTTGCATTTTTATTTTAATTCCTTCCTCGTCCCCACCATAAGGATGTGCTCTCCTGCTAGATGCACAGGTTTAAATCTCTGTTTTCCCTTTTCAAGATTTATCATCGAAGTAAACAAGTTTTCAAGATATTCATATACATCAAACCATTCACAAAAATTCACATGGGTCTGTGGTACCACATAAAAATTTCCAGAGAATGCTTCCACTCCCTCACAATGTTATGTTCTTTTTACTCCATGATCCAAAAGGTTTAATTCTTTAAACCAAACACCAAATCTCTATTTTTGTCCCATTGTGTCAAAGTCTATTTTCAACATACCCAGAGGTTGACTACATAAGCACATCTACTCTGCCAATCACTTTTGTCTGGAGAGTATTGGCTATTCCTTTCTTGTGTGGAAGATGATTAATAAATAAGACAGATTTAAAGGATCACAGAGCTAGAGACAGAAGAGAACTCAGAGATCACCTAAGTGAACATTCTCAACTTTGCTGGTGAGGAAACTGAGGTTTAAGATTGTTAAAGGGCTTTCCCAAAGTCATACCAGTAGTAAGCATCACAGACGAAGTTCAAACCCGGATTTCCTGACTTTAGAGGGAAGGTTAACTTTTTCTGTGTGTCATAGACTCCTTTGGCAAACTGATGAAATGCATGGAATTTTCCAAGAATAATGAAGGATATCAATTGTGTTGAAAAGCAACTATCAAATTGTATAAATAAACACAGTCATGGAACCCAGATTAAGATTATATCATCTAATCAAATGCCCTCATTTTAGAAATGAAGCGTCAGAAAGATTAAACACTTTATTCAAAATTTCATGGGTGTGGGTTTTGAATCTACATCTTTGGACTGTATCCATTGCTTTTTGTATTGACATCCCCCACATTACCTAATATGGTTCCGGATACAAAAATAAAATGCCATCCAAAATATGCATTGCTTACTTGATTAAAGATGCTCAATAAATTTTGTTGGTAGAATTTAATGAGTATGTCGTTAGGCAAATGGGGAAGGGTTGAATGATTGTGCCAAAGAACAATATCTAAGAAGCTTGATTATAAATGGGAATTATTAATAACAGTATATGTGAAATATGGTTAAGGAATTATCCTCCTACACATACTTTGGAATTCTTGAACTTGTTTGATTTTATATTCTGTTTTACCTTTAGTCCTTGAAAATTATTAAAAGGAAAATTTCCTGTCCATTGAATGATGCAACAAAAAAAGTCATATAGCACCCTTTTGGGTTTTCTTGTTGATATTCCATAGTTTGAGTCATATTCAAATTGCATAGTTTCTTGGGGTATTCTGGGAAAAGATATTGGAATGGTTGGCAATGGAATGGAGACAAACAGGATAAAATGATTTCCTTAGGGTCATACAGTATCTGAGGTGAAATTTGAACATAGTTCTTCCTGACTCCAGAGCCACTTTTTTTTAGGTTTTTGCAAGGCAAACGGGGTTAAGTGGATTGTCCAAGGTCAGACAGCTAGGTAATTATGAAGTGTCTGAGGCCACACTTGAACTCAGGTACTCCTGACTCCAGAGCCAGTGCTCTATCCACTGCGCCACCTAGCCGGCCCTAAAGTCACTTTTCTATCTACTACACTACCAAGCTTTCCTTGGCTTTCTTAGAAATATTTAAAATGCAATTCCCACTCCTCCAGATTTTCAAGGGCAAAATGAAGAATAAGAAATAAACTTAAGTCAGACGTGGGAAAGCTATTGTTCTGCTTCTTAAAATCCACATACTCTCAGAATATCCACACAAAATATATAGAAATGGGTCCAGGGTATCTGAACTCCAGAACTCAGATGCGAAATGTATCACCATGGAGAATTAATAAATAACTTCTTTTCATTATACAGTCAATGTTGCTGAAACTTTCCAGTTCAATTTACATCAAAAGAAAATGAATAGTATTTTAAAATTGCTCTTACAAGTGTTTATGACAATAATTCATTTTCCTATAGCATTTTGCAGTTTACATAACACTTCATTCACAAGTGCACTATGAAGCCAGTATCCTATAGATTATCATCATCATTGTTTTGTAGAAGCTTAGAAAGAAAAAGTGACTTGTCCAAGGTCACTCAGCTAGTAAGCCAGAATTTAATTCTGAGTCTATTGATTTCAACTTTTTTTTCATTTGTATTAAGAAGATTGGAGTAGGAGTATGTTAGAAGGATAATCATTCAGCATTCTTATGTGTGATTTCATTTAAATTTTAAAATCTCATACTCTGGCATTAAGTTTTTCAGGGTTGCTGTAGATGGAAGCACAAGGGAGAAGACTTCACCGACAGAGTGGTAAAGGACCTATGTCTCTATCTTTCTTTTCTGTCTATGCTTGTTTCTATCTCTGTTTCTGTCTTTCTCAGTGTCTCCATCTCTTTTGGCTCTTGATCTCTTTCTGCTTCTCTCTCCATTTCTGTTTCTATTTCTTTGTCTGTGTGTGTGTGTGTCCATCTCTTTACTCTCTCTCTCTCTCTCTCTCTCTCTCTCTCTCTCTCTCTCTCTCTCTCTGTCTCTGACTCTTTCTCTTCACCATCTTCTTTCCTAGCTTTCCTATCCAGAGTCAAGCAGAATAAAAATATTTATCTTAAATAAGATAGTTTAGCAAATTATTGAAGAAATCTATCCTCTATTTCTGCCTTCTCTATTTCTATTTCCTATTTCACATGTTTCTTTGAGGGAAACGTTTTCTAAAATTCAAATTTCTATCATAATTCATTGCTATATTCACCATGTTTTGGTTGTTATGTTCTCTTCTCTAAAATAGAAACTACGTTAAGCAACTACGATGATAAATTAATGAGCTCTTAACCCTGACCTTGCCAGCGAGTAGGGAATGTGATCTCCATTTCAAGGCATGCTGAATCAAGCAAACAACAATTATCTATTAAGTGCTAACCATGTGTCATGCGATGTATAGGTCACCAAGATATTACTTAGGGGGTCCAGGGAGAGAAACAGATGAAATAAAATGCTTTAAGAATTCCTTTAGAAATTTTTAATCAAACAAAACAAAAAAAAATCAGATGAACACTTTATAAATATTATCTCTTATGTATCTCTTTCCCTTAATCCTAATTCCTCAAACTGAAAATGACTAATCTGTAAACATGTTTATCAAAAGTATGTATGTGCAATGCTAACCTGATTTTTCATTTCTGAGGGGGGGAGGGAAATTTTGTAACTTAAAAATATTCATAGGGGGCAGCTAGGTGGTGCAGTGGAGAGAGCCCTGGCCTTGGAATCAGGAGTACCTGAGTTCAAATCTGACCTCAGACACTTAATAATTGCCTAGCTGTATGGCCTTGCGCAAACCACTTAACCCCATTGCCTTGCAAAAAACCTAAAAGAAAAAAATATTCATGGATGAAGATAAATAAATAAATAAACAAATAAACAAATAAACAAACAAATAAACAAATAAATAAATGAGAATCTCATTTCCAAGGAAAAAGAAAGAAAATTTTAATCAAAGGAATCCCAAACCACAATTCTAGAAGACAACAATAGTTACCATAGAGAGGTGACAGAGTTAAAAAGCAGAATGGGATATACATATTTTGCCTATAGCCAAAAAAGAATTTATTTGGGAAGAGAAAACATATGCAATCATTATTTGGACTTTTTCTGTTGGTGTTGTTTTTTTATTTCATTTTTTAGAGTTAATTTGCTGCATATGGTCATTTGCACCTGTAATGCCTGCTGATAAGGTTGAAGCTAGTAGCAGATCAGAACTGAAGTGAATTCACCCCAATAAGTGTCAGAACCCTTTGGCTTTTGTGTGATGAGCCTGAAGGTAGGAGAGGTGGAATGGAAAGGCAAGCTGCCAAAATCGGTGTAAATTGACCCAGTTCAGAAATAGAGTAAGTCAAAGGTTCCATGTCCATGTTTAATGGAATCAAACCTTGGAGCTGCCATAGCACTTTCCACATGAAATAGAGACCAAAACTCAGAATACACAACCAATTAATCAACCTAATAAACAAATTAATTAATTAAAATTTGACTCTGAAGAGAAAAAAATTACATGTTCTTCCTAAAACAATGTCATACAGTATACTATTATATTGGAATATATCAATACTCCAATGAATCAATATCCTAGGATATACCAATCCCCAAGCAAAATGGAAAATATAGACAATTTTAATGCTATCTGGGTTTATTAGTAGGTTTTTGAATAGAGATTTTAATAGACTCATTCATTTTAGCTGTCTTTGCAATGCATTTGAATATGTTCCTAAGAAAATGCTATTTAATATATAGATTATTTTTAGAATAATTTTAAAAATTATGATATGTGCATTTGTGTGTGAAGTTTATGGTTAGTGAAGCCTATTGGTAGAAGGAAAACCCAATACGATACAATGATATAATGTAGCAGACTAAAAAGATAATAATAATGCAATCTTTGCTTGCATTAAAAGAGGAATTGAATCCAAAAACAGAGAACTAAATGAAAATACTTGCAAACTCTGTCTTGCTCATTGATGATATATCATATTCAGTTCTACCCATCACCTTTTAGAAGGTTACCAAGAAACTAAAACATATCTTAATGAAGAGGATGGGCGAATTGGTTACATAGAAACTGAGAATGTTTAGCTTGAAAAAGAGAAAGTTGGGGCAGCTAGGTGGTACGGTGGATAGAGCACTGGCCTTGGAATCAGAAGTACCTGGTTTCAAATTCGACTTCAGACATTTAATAATTACCTAGCTGTGTGGCCTTGGGCAAGCCACTGAACCTCATTGCCATGAAAAATCTAAAAAAAAAAGAGAGAGAGAGAGAGAGAAAGTTTAGGGCAAAATTTTTAAATCTGACATCCAGGGACTGCCAAGTATTCCTTGGATAGTTTGCAGTGGCTCTATAAATTTAGATGATAGAAAAACTAAATCTTTCATTTCAATAACCTCCAATTTAAATCTAGTATTTTCCTCAATTATTTAAAAATATGGCTCAGAGAAGGGTCCAAAGATTTGAACAGGTCATCCATGAGGGTAGGGTCCATGTCACACACAATAAAGAAGAGCAACCTTAGGGAAACATAAAAGCAGCCTTCAAGAAACCGAAGAAAAGCAGAAGAAAATTATTTATTATGGCAGATCTTGCGTTAAGCAGTTTCTAAATATTATACCATTTGATTCTTAAAATTACCCTGAAAGGTGAGTAATATTATTTCCCCATTTTACTGTTGAGAAAACTAAGGTAGACAAAGTCACAGTGAGAATAAATTTCTGAGACCTTATTCAAATTACCAATTAGGCAACTATGATGTGGAATAAGGATTCATCATGTTCTTGAAGCTAAAAGGCAGAACCAAAAAAAAAAATTATGTTAGAGTATGGTCATTGAGAAAATTGGAAACAGATAGATTTTCATTTAATGGAAGTAGAAACTTGCTAAAAAAAATAGAACTATCAGAAAGTTGACTGGACTTGCTTGGGAATTAGCAGGTTGCTTCCCACTGGAAGTCTTTCAGTAGAAGCAAGATGATCACTTGTTAGGGATGTCATAGAGATTTCTATACATGTATAGTTTCAATTAGATGGTATCTAGGGTGCTTTCCAATTCTGAGATTCTGTGAAATAGCAGAGCAAGGATTCAAACTGAAGTCTCCTGACTCTAGACTCATTGCTCTCTCCATCTTCCTTAGCTGTATTCCCCCTGCTACCTATGCAAGCTTCGTGTATTCTCCATATTAACAAAGAAATTGAATTTTCAATATTGCTAATGAAATTAAAATTTTTAATAAATATCTTTTGAATGAATCAATCAATGAATTGGTGTCTCCCCAGCTCACAATTCAGTATTCTAATGAGGGAAACTTCAGAGTCAAGCAAATTTAATAAATTCATCTAGCCTTATAATAACTCTTTTAGTATTGCAATAGGGGAAGGTATATGGGAGGTTTTTTGTAGACATCTTCTCATGCCATTTAATGTAGTATTCTTTCACCAATTTCCCAAATTGTCCCAGGAATCCAGCCATTTATAATGTATATGCACTGCTAATTGAAGAGATCAACAACAACATACTATGAGGTATCACTACATATCAAACTGGCAAATCAATTTAAATCAATGCAACCCAATTCTGGTGAAATGGGTACAATTGTTCATTGCCAGTAGAATTGCAGATCTATAGATCTCCTTTGGTGTTTAAGTTGGCATCATGTAGAAAAAGTTATAAGAACAGTCATGGTTATAATTCCAATATCCAATGCAACAAATATGGAATAGTAAAAACGATAAAAAAGAATTCACTTTTTTTCAAAAACACACAAAGCAATATGGTCTACAACTACAAAGCATTTTAAAACTGTAATAAATGTGGGTGACCAATGTTTGAGAAATGGCAGTTATGTAGAATGTTCCAGATCACATAGAGTGAAATGCACATGTTATTGAGTTCAGCCATAAGCATTTATATGTCTTTGGATGAACTGAATTCATAATTAAATAGGAAGAAGAGAGTAGAAGAAATTGCTCATAGAAAATTTTAGAAATTCTTTAATGCTCCTCAACTTCTCCCAGAATCGAAGCACCCCTCCCTTTCTAAAATGTCAATTATTGTGGCGGGGGGCAGCTAGGTGGCAAAGTGAAAACAGCACTGATCCTGGAGTCAGGAGGGCCTGAGTTCAAACCCGGCCTCAGACATTTAATAATTCCCTAGCTGTGTGACCTTAGGCAAGTCACTCTTAGCCCATTGCCTCAAATATTTAAAAAAAATAAAATACCAATCTTTTACCAGTGTTGTAATATGGTTACAATTAAAGAAACAACTAAAAGAATGATCTTTGAAGAATCAAAAATGAGCATTACACCAAGGACAACAAAGAGATGCTCCATGGGCTTAAACAAGCAGCAATATATCACACATAAGGAACTTGGAAGGCAGAAAGAAGAAAGGATATCATCAGAAAATATTATGACCAAAAGAGACAATGAGCTCATCGATAAGGGAAGACAAGGATTAATGGGCAAAAAGTTCCATTTCTCCACTGATATTTTCACAATATCAAGAACAAAAAAAAATACCTTTATTATGTTAAGTGGATCCTACATGGAAATTTATGGAAGAAAATGAACAGATATCACAGCATAGATAGGTGTGGGGGTCTCTGTTGTTCTCAGTGCTTATCCGTTTTGACCTCTTTGCAGCCTTTGACTCTATGAATTACTTCTTGTTATTACCTTTTTCTATATTTTTATGAGACTTCTCTCTCCTTCTCAGTCTTCTATGATGAATTTTCATCCAGGTCATTCTCCTTAGCCATGAATGTCCCACCTGATTCTGTCCTGTGATGTCTTGTCTTATCTCTCTATTAATATTATACTTGGTGATCTCATCGACTTCCATGAATACAAGCATCAATTCAGACTTAATCTTTGTCTTTACCTCCCATCTTCCATCTCCAATTTCCTAACATATATTTTGAAGTGGATTCTCCTTAGGCATCTTAAACTCAATAAACTAAATGAGTCTACAATTGGATTTAGTCTAAAGCTAAGCACATTTCTTTCATTGCCCACTTAAACCCTCCCCTCTTCCAAAATATTCTATTAATGTAAAGGGCATTAGCACCTTCCTTTTGGTTTACCCCAAACTAGGTGGCACAATCAACTGCTCACTCTCTCTTGCCACCCTCCATCCACAATGAATCAATAGCAGGGTTCTATTGATTCTACTTTTAAAAGTTTTTGTCATAAATAACCCCTTCTTTCCTCTGTCATTGCCATCACCCTGGGGTAGAACGCTCATTAACTTATGTTGGACTACTGCAGTAGCCTTCTGTTGGTTTCTTTGCCTTACTTCTCTCACCTTCCCAGTCTATCCTCCACTCAGCTATCAAAATGTCCTTCCTCAGGCTTATGCCTTAGTATGTCACCCTTCTATTAAGGAAACTTCAAGTGTTTCCCCATTGCCTCCATGATAAAATATGAAATTTTCTGTTTGGATGTTAAGCCCACTATTTCTGGCTTCTTCCTCCTTTTTTTCAGTCTACTTTTTTCTACTTACTTTATGGTCAGTGAAATTGGACTCCTCACTTTTCCTGGCACATTGTATTCCATCTTTTGACTCCCATGTATTTTCACTAGTGTCCCCTATGCACTGAATAAATATTTGTTGACTTACTAATATAATGGAGGGAGATCACAGGTCCATACAAATTTTTAATACAAAACTAAAATGGGATAATATAATGCAAATAAGACCAACAGGTATGAGGAATATAAAATGGAAAGACTATTACGAAATAATACAATTATTGGATGTGTTTTCGATGCTGCCATGCCTCAAGTACCCTCTCATCCTGGGTCCTTCTCAGCCTTCTCTCAATCATGTCCATACCTACTCTCATTGGTCAGTTCCTTTTCGGGCCTCCACTTTGGAAAAGATTTATAGGTTGGCCATTTTTCATTCTTCCCCTGGCTGTATTTCAAACTCTATGAATTTGAATGCCATCGATCCTCATGGGCACCCCTTATCTCACCTTTTTCCATCTCTCTTTTGTTCTGTCTTCTCCCCATCCATCCCCTAAAAGTCAGGTTCCTTGAGGACAGGAATTTTCTGGTTCTTGTATTCATATCTTCCATCTTTAGCACAGTGAGTAGCAAAGAAAAAGGGTTCAATAATTACTTATTGCTTGCACAAAAATAAATTAATCTCATTCAGACTTGAACAGTGATGGCAAACAAGTAGAAATGGAAGCTATTGGATCATAGCTAACAATCCCTATTGGCTACATAATGATTTAGAAAGCCATTTATGAACATTATTTATATTTTATTGTATTTTTACTTATTGTGGTAAATGTTTCCCATTACTTTATTATCTAGTACAAAATTATATTATTATCTAGTTCAAATCACATTCAAGAGTGTTATTGGCCACAGTGCAGACTTTGGGACGCATGTTTGACATTTCCGATAAAAATGATTCAAGAGCTGTTAGTATATGAATATAGGAAAATATTCACAAACCATATTCAATTAATTGAATGATATTCGATATCCAGTTAATGAGAAATTATTTTAAAATATCTCTTGTTATTGAAAGAGAAAACCTTTTTGAGAAAAGTAATTTACAAAATCATGATGTCTCAGGGCTGGAAAGAACTAGAAGACCTTCTGGTTCAAACTCCAGGTTGTATGACTGAAGGGGAAAAAGGACCAAAGAGAGTGCAATGATCTTGCCCAATATCACACAGCCTGTAGTAGTGGGGCTTGAAATACAATGCTGTTCTCCTCCTTCACAGACCAGAATCTTTTCCAATAAGCCAGACATTTTCCCCAGAAATAATGGTTTACTAAGCAATGAAATTATGTACCAGCTGGGAACTTATAGTTTAGTAGATAAGATTTCAATAATAGATTTTATGTGGTACTTACCCCCAAGCAAATTTCTATTAGAAATAAAGAATACTTAGGAAGAATAATCTTTTGTGGGGTGTGGGGATGAAGAGGGTGAGACAAATGGTATTAAGTAATTTATACAAGGTCACAGGGCTAGTAAGTATCAAGTGTCAGAGGTTGGATTTGAACTCAAATTCTCTGGAATCTACAGTCAGTGGTCTATTTACTGTGCCCCTAGCTGCCCCCTCTGTTTTAAAAGATAGAGACTGAGGACTGGTACTAGAATGAAAGAATCTAGATTGAAAGTGTGTCTTTATTACTGCTGCCTTTGAGATCTTGGACAAGTTTCTTAAGTTTCCACTCTCGAAAAAGGAAGGAATTGGACAAAATAATCTCAAAGATATTTTCTAGTTCTAAAGCCAATGAAATGAAAAGGAATGATCATCAGTGTGTAATACATACTCTTTTAATTCCTGCTTCTGGAGACTCTGAGAATTGTGGATCACTCGAGAGCAGGACTTTTGAGCTTCAGAAGGATTAAAGGCAATTGAGTATACATCCATACTGTCAAGTAATAGTACATTAAATCCCTGAAAGGGAGAGGGAGCAACCAGGATAGCTAAAGAGGGTGAAATAAGGAGGGTGGATATGTTATAGCACAAAGCTTCAGGGGCAATAAGCAATGGGATTAGGCCAATGAGGGAAAGGAAGAGAAGAAGGAAAAAAGAATGGAAGGAAGGAAGGGAGGGAGGGAGGGAGGGAGGGAGGGAGGGAAGGAAGGAAGGAAGGAAGGAAGGAAGGAAGGAAGGAAGGAAGGAAGGAAGGGAGGGAGGGAGGGTGGGAGGGAAGGAGGAAAGGAAGGAGGGAGGGAGGGAGAGAGAGAAAGGAAGGAAGGAAGAGAGAAAGGGAGGGAGGAAGGGAGGGAGGGAATGGAAGGGGGGACAGACAGAGGGATTCCACCTAAATTCATTGTAAAATATCAGTACTTCAACACAGAAATCCTAATCACTTTCCAACAAGCATTCAGGAAGAGGAGGGACGGTCTTTCCTTTTTTATATTCATATCTTCGATCTTCAGCACAGACTAGCTCATGCTTAGAACGTAATCATTGTTTAGTGCTTGCATAAAATGAATGAGGACAAATGGGAAAATAATCCTAATTTAGATGTAGAGTAATGGGGTAAACAAATAGAAATAGGGGCCATATAGATCATATATAGCAATCCCTGTGGGCTTTTTATTGACTTAGAAAATCTTTTATGAACATTATCTAAAATAGCAGAAAATAGTAGATAATCAATGGGAAGGGGATATTTTTTAAAAGATTTTTTGCTGAAATTTTAGCAATTCTTGCTCAGTGGCCAACAATAGGATTTCTCCGCTATCTTGAAGTACAGTTTTTGCATCACACCTAAAATACCCTACTGGAGGTCTCTGTAATCCAATACCTTCACATGTTCCACTCCCTGACTTCACTTGCAGATATATAGGTATGGATAGATGACAGATAGATAGAGGATAGATAGTTGCATAGATATATAGATACATGGATGGATGGATGGATAGATAGATAGATAGATAGATAGATAGATAGATAGATAGATAGATAGAGATGCTGTCTCTCCTCCTTGAGGTCAAGGATGATTTCACTTCTGTGTTTGTATCAGTAGCACCTAGCAGACCGGCTTATACATAATAATATTAGTTAATCGATTGGCATTAATTTTACCTGGATACAGATTCCACCTCTGAAACTGGCTCAATATATCACTACTGAAAAGGGACAGAGACTAGATATGTGATTTCAACAGTCTAGGGAGCTCTTAGTAAGGAATTTTCCATTTCCACTGCAGTTTGGCATCATTCCTAATGTTTACAGAGAACATGGAGAGTTGTTAAGGTATCAAGATATTAAGTATATTGCCCAAAGTCAAAAATCCAGTCACTGGTAAAACTTTAAACCAGGTTTTTCTGACCTGAAGGTCAACTATTCACTCTTATCCCATGCTGCCACCATTCTTTCTGTATGAATTGGACCGTATCCTGTACAATATAAGGTCCTCAAGGTCAAGACAGCTAGCTAGATGGTATAGTGGAAATAATTCCAGACTTGGAGTCAGGAAGACTCATATTTCCAATTTCAAATCTGACCTCAACATTTATTAGGCATATGAGCTAGGCAAGTCATTCAAATTTCTTTGATTCAGTTTCCTCATCTGTAAAACTTAGATGAAGAAGGAAATGGCAAATCACTCTAGGATCTTTGCCAGGAAAACCCCCAAAGGAGTCACAGAATGACACAACTGAAATGACTCAACCACAAAGGATAGGAAATTTATTTCTTTTTGTTGTTTTTATCTTTTATTTTTATCCTCAGTAATACCTTGTCCATAGTAGATACTTCATAGGTACCTATGACATCTGAATGACTTTAAGTCTCTTCGTCTCTTTATCTTTTAAGTAAAATGACTTGTCTATTAAGTCAGGGATTTCTAATTGGTGCAAATTCTCCCATGATGAATAAAAATGTCATCTTTCTGATAGGAAACTCACAAAAGGAGTTTCTTGTGCCCATTTCCTAGAGACATTAGAGAAGGAAGTTTTCGTAACAGGAAGAATACTGGACCTGGAAATAAAAAGAGCAGCATTTGAAACTGTTTAATTTTGGACAAGTCATTTAATTTTCTACAGTCTCATTTTCCACATGTCTACCATGGGGATAATAAGAGAGTCTACTTCTGAGGAATGTTATGAGGACAAATGGAGTAAGAAATGTAAAATGCTGTGAAAATGTCAAATGCTATGTGGATGACAGCTATCATTACCTCCATTCCTAGGGAAAGGATGCCATTATTCCCAAATATGTCCCTAATAACTTGTGGAGAATCCAAATAGTGAACAACATTTGCTGAGTCAGACATCTCCAAATGGAAGATGGGGGTTTTATCAGGTTCTTCAGCAGATTTTGCCTGGCCTGCCAACTTCCAAATCCCATTCGCCCTCTCATGTAATTATTATCTAGAGTATGTCCTTGAAAAGAGCTTAATTTATTCTTTTCTCTTCTCTTTGAGGTAACTCTGGATGGAAGTGGAATGCCACATAATTGTGTTATTTCAGACAATAAAACAAATCATCCACTACAGAGAGGTAATCAAGCAATTTAAATTTGTCATGGTCTCCCGAACACCTGCCTTCTTATTTTTAGGTTCCTACTGTATTCCCCCGATAATTCCAGATGAAAGAGGGGGGAAAATCAACAAAACAATATAAATATTTCTTCAAGAAAAGAGTACTTAGTCGAAGTGCCTAATCTCCAAAAAAGCTAAATCTACAAGGATGTGAAGTCTTCTAAGGAGCAATTCACTGGGTTTTTTTGTTTGTTTTTTTTGGGGGGGGTTCTTAAGAGACATTTTTTCCCTCTTTTATGCTGTGACTACTATGAATGAGAATTTATATTCTAATACCCTCTGGGAAGTAATAAATTCCATTTTTTAATGCAGATTGTAGTATTCCAAGACACACAGTCATATGACACAGAATATTGGTGTTGCAAAGATGGATCTTTGTTTCGGGGAAATAATCAGGGATCAAAGGTGATCGGGAAACTATACTTCTATGTTACTATGGGCCTAAATCATTGTCCAGTTATAATGACTGTCATACAAACACACACACACATACACACAATGAGAGAAGTTTATAGTTTATCCATTCAATTGCATATAATTTGTCTAAACAATAGGCAATGTTCATCCACCTGGTTGTTCCTGCCTGCATCCTTATACCTATTGTTTAGGATCATTCTACTTGAAGCAAGCAGGACAATGTCTTTTGCAAAAAATAACATCTGGAGAATTCTACTATGAAGAGATTCGTTGCGTGGAATGAGTAGGCTTCCAAACATTACAAATGGATAATTTTGAAAAAGAAATAAAGTTATGGATATCATCAAAGAAATCTTTGTAGTTTTCTTAAACTAAACTAGTAGATTGTTGATGGGGTTTTTTCTTTTGGTTACAAGCTTCTTTTTAATTTTCAGAGATGCAGTGAAGAGTATTGAATGATTTTATAAATTCTGCCCTTGAGAAAAATGTAGTGGAGTCTCTCAGGAGGTATTTGAAATCACAGGTGGGCGCTCAATGAGAACGTTTACATGTAGCCTACATAAATAATCAGCTGCTTCTTTTGTGATCATGCCAATAGGCAGTTGTGAAAGTGGGACAATGGCTGAAGGTTAAAATTTAAAGACCAGATCTCTGAACTCTTTCAACCCTAGTGTTACATAAATCATTTAAAAGCACACAAATAACTGACTAGTGGAGACCTGGGTAAATAATATGAAGTCCTGACATCCAAGAAGGAAAAAAAACCTCACAAAGCAGCATGGTAGAGAAGAAAATTCTCCAGATTGAAAGTCAGAAGACATTTGTATAAGTGCTAAATGTCACACTGGTAGTGAATGGGAAAGGCAGGATTTGAACCTAGGTCCTCAAAGTCCAGAAACAGTGCTCTTTTTGTTGCATTATATTGCTTTCCTGGAAAGGAAAACTGAAGAAGGGCATAGTCACTTGACTAGCATACCAGAGATCCATGCTTCCATTGGGGAATTTTAGGGCATTGAGAATTTGCTAATCAAGAAACAGATATTTAGATACATATATAATTATGTTCACATATATATGATTCATGTCATATAATTAAATAGGGGAGAAAGGTTAGAATGGGATTTTTAAAAGTATTTAATGTCATGTTAAAGAATTTCTCCCCTTGAAACACTTTAGGCTAAGAAGTGACATACTTAAGTGTGTACTTTAGTACTTTAGTAATATCACTTTGCTATGCAGAAAAGAAAAATGTTGGAGAGAGAGAGAGAGAGAGAGAGAGAGAGAGAGAGAGAGAGAGAGAGAGAGAGAGAGAGTAGATATAGGGAAATCCTTTAGGAGACTCTAGCAATAGTACTTTTCCTGGGTGATGCAGAACTACACTAAGGCAGTTATCTGTGAGTGAAGAGAAGGAAACAGATGTGAGAGATGTCGTAAAAGTAGATATAGATGGAAAAGATGGAAAAGATAGCCCAATTAAAAAAAAAGCCTAGAGACTTGAAATTCTTTCTTGCCCATAGAGCAGAGTAACAAATATCAGTTTGGGGATCTGGTGCAATGTGTCCCTTAGTATGACTTTATAATTCAGGGTTTGAAAAACAGCAAGCAGTAAAGACAAATTTAATTGAGAGAGACCATGGGGTACCACCCTTTGGGAAAAAGTGAGGAAGCAAAGACCTTAGGACACTATGAAGCAACTACTTCTGGAAAGTATCTAAGGTATTGCTCTAGGTAACAAATGAGTAGAATGAGAAGGTTAAGATATGGTGAAACTTTAGAAAGTCTTACCTGTTAAAATAAAGTTACTTGGTCAAGGAAATACAAAATTTTGTACCTTCCTATTGTAATTATTTTTGCTAATTAGATTTAAGCACATAATAAGTGCTCAATAAATGTTTATTGTGACTTGACTTGTTAAACTCTGCTTCCATGATGCTGAAGGAGAAGAAACACTATCAAAACGTAAATGTGATTGAAACATTTTTAAAGGATCATATTTTAAAGTCACTACTTAAAAATTTTACCTTTAAAATTTGAAATTGTTGCCCTGAGCACAAAGCTCAAATTACCGCATTCTAATTATGGTTTAGTTTCAGAACAAGGTTAAGGAAAAATAAGTTTGATTTCTTTGAAACCAATTGTGAGCTAAGTTCAAAATTATGTTTTAAAGCTTGGACAGGTTCCCTTTGGGGCGGCTAGGTGGCACAGTGGACAAACAGTGGCCCTGGAGTCAGGAGTACCTGGGTTCAAATCCACCCTCAGACACTTAATAATTACCTAGCTGTGTGGCCTTGAGCAAGCCACTTAACCCCATTTGCCTTGCAAAAACCTAAAAAAAAAAAAAGCTTGGACCATAAAAAATTTGAAATTTGCATGAGATTCCTGTGAATTCTGTTTTAATCCAATCTTTTTAAATATTGAGGTGTATGTTGAATGTAAACCAGAAAATTTATCAATTTACTTCTTCAGTTATATATTTCCATGTGAGTTAGGTGAATCTTTTTGGAGTGGTGCTACTTAAGTTCTCCATATCTTGTGATCCAGTCACACAAATAAAAGTGTCTTGGGACTTTATAAACCACATCAAATGAAAAGTTTCCTCAAACTGCCCAGGCTGAAAACTCAGAGCTTTGCACAAATATGATTGAGGCCAAGAGGTGAAGTCACTAGAGGCTGTATTGATTCTGCTCAGTTTGGCAGGAGAGTCATTAGAAGAACGGAGGAAAAAAAAGAGGGGTTGGCATCAACTTTGCAAGAGTTACAAGTCTTGTTTTATTCTTGTTCCCTTTGTGTCCTAATAGCTTTCTCCAGGGCTACATTTCCAAAGTCTTGGTTTCAGGTCATGATAGTAACTTTATAACACTGAAACTCATTTTTGCCAAGATAAAATCATTGACTGAAATGAGATTCAGGGAGAAGCATTCAATTCTGATGAGAGATCTGTGTTACTGAACTAGGGGAGTCATAGAAAAGTTGTTTTATCTTTATTATACTTAGATTTTTGTGTTGCTTCTATTAATAGCTTCTTCCCCATCATACTGAATGACTTAAGGGACCAGGACTGTACAGTAGACATAAAAAAATTAAGATGGAGAAAGAAATAAACTTTGCTTAAAAAAAGTTTCTATTCAAAAACAGAATGGTCATTTTGTCATTACTTCTCTTACAAGATTCAGAAGAGAATAGAAATCTCTGCCTTATTATTTTTTTACTAGTCATTTAAGTTTCTCTTTTATTGGATTGGGGGGTTAGGTCAAGGAGGGGATATTCATTTAGTTTTTTTAACAATTAAAATAAGAATGGGGATGAAAAAAATCCAGCTCATATGATAAACCGCCTCCTTAAAGTCGAAGGCAAATGGTTTCCTGCCTTTCTTTTCTTTTCTAAGATCACCACAGTTGTCCTTACTTATCTATCCTAGTGTTTTATCTTATTTTTAAAGCCATATGGATGTAATTCTTAATCATGACTGTCATCCCTCTAGGAAAAGGGATATTGAATCTCCCCCTTGCAACAAAGAAAAATAATTAAGCAAAATAAACCATACAAAAGACTTATTGGATGGCAAATAGGATCTCCCAGATCTTTTGTCTTCCGCTATTCAAGGAGGAGGATTAATGTTCATTGACCAATTCCAGAATTAATCTTAATCATTGCAATTCATCTAAGTTTTCCTCTTGTCACTTTCATTTATCTGGTGGTGGCCATAGTTTAAATCACTTTCCTAGTCCTGCTTTCTTCACTTTGCAATAGTTTTTAGAAGTTTTTCACATTTCTCTTAATTCCATGCATTCATTTACCCATTCCAGCATTGCAATATTTTTACAGTCAGTAAGTTTTCTTTACATTCAAATCAATTTTTTCTTCCATTTTAATGGATATAAAATATTGTTGGATGGCAATTCCCTCATGTAAACCCATTATATAAGTTACTTGAGATTTCTTCCTAGCCTTCGCTTCTTCATATTTTAACAGCTCCTCTTCTTCTTCCCTTAAATGACCTCTATATCTTTCATTCCTTTGGTAATTCTCCTCTGGCTTTTTTCCAATTTCTCCATGTCCTTTTTAAAGCGTGGTGATTAAATCTGGATACTCTAATAAGAGTCTTAGTTATGCTGAGTTTAGCAGAAAAATACTTCCGAGACTTGGAACATTATACTCTTATCAATACCTCCCAGGATCATCATATTATAATGACGTTATCTTGCCAACTCATATTCAGTTTGTAGTCAACTATGACCCTCTTCATGCTTTTTTTTCCAGATAGGAATGTGCTTAGAAAATCTTTCATAAAGAATGGTGAAAATCCATTAGCTATTCTCCTATTGATTTTCTCAATTCAAAATTAAAGGTCTCTAATAAGAATGCTTCAACACCAGAAAGTTGGCTGCTCATTGGTGATTTTTTTCTTTTGATCCAAAGGAACTCAAGAGTAATTGTTTCTTATAGCATGAAGGGTTAGTGCCTATGTAGATAAAATCAGAAAGCTTTTGAGTTATTGAAATAAACAAAAAGTAAGTAAAAGGAAATTAAGATGAGCAAAGGCAACGTAAATTGGAAGTCATGGCAAAAGTTAACAAATGCTTCTAGGAACTAATCATTCATAAGAATATGTAAATGAAACAATATAAAACCATGGCATATATATGCATACATGCCTATTTACCAAAATATATACATATGTGTATATGTATGTTATGTGTATGTATTTTTACAGATAAAAATTCTGCCAACATCACCTCTGTGATACTTGCCAGCTTTTTTACTTGGAGAAATCATTTGACATTTTTGGATCTCAGTTTCCTCATCTGAAAAATGAAGGAGTTATACTAAAGACTTTTAAATTCTTTTTCTTTCTCAACTTATGATTTTATATTTGCTGAAGGGGAAAGATGAATAAATAAAAATCTATGATTTATTTTTATAAGTTTAGTCCTCTTTTCCTTTCCCCCAAAAGATTTTCACTCTTTAAATTACTTTTTTATTTCTTTCTATCATTAAAAAAAATTAACCATACTTGATCATATGAGGGAGTTTCCCTAATCATTCTATTGGTAGGGTATCAAGAAATTAACTAAAATAGTTTTTAACATCATAGGGTACTAGTCATTGGATGAAAACATCTCATGGGGTACAGGCACTCCTTGTGGATTATAAAAAAGCAAACTGGCCTCACATTGAGATATTTATCTTCAGAGAAATGATTGAGATTTGCAAGAACACTCACTCCTCCTCATTGATTTAATTCAGGGTGCATGGGAAGGAAGGAGCATTTCTCTCTTCTCTTCCTACGTGTTGGAAATGTAAGGGTACATTGCTATAGAACCATAAGACCTTAAAAGACATTTGTATACATCCTGAAAAGGAAATTGAAGTAAATTTTTCTTGAACTCCAACTTTCAGGGCAGAGAAGGAGGATTTTGAATTCCTTAACAAGCACAAGCATAAAATATTCTTATTACAGAGGTGAGAATTTTCTGAGTCAACATCAACATTTAAAGTGACCTCATAGAAAACTCCAAATTTATTGTTACTCAATCAAATCTGATTCTTTCTGAACCCATTTTTGGGTTTTCTTGGCAAAAATGCTGGAGTGATTTGCCATTTCTTTCTACAGATCATTTAACAGATAATGAACCTGAAACAAACAGGGTTTAGGAACAATAAGGTTGGATTTTAACTCAGGTCTTCCTGATTCCAGGTGTAGCTCTCTATCTACTGCATTACCACCTAGTTATGTTCCAAAAACTTCTAAGTGAAGAGTTTCTAATTTTGAATGCTTCCGTTCTCAGCAGAGTCTAGGCAGAAATCTAACTCCTCGGAGAAGAAAGAAGACAACTCAGATGGTCCCTACCTTAGTATGCTCCTGAGGCAGCAGGGCATCAGACATTAGTAAATTGGAGCCTGAATAATGCTTGTTGGAATCTTTATTCTGATACTTGGGTAAGTCATTTACTGTATCTATTGCTTGTCTGGAAAATCAATGAGCTGGATTAGATGAACTCTAAGAGCTCCAGTATCCATGATACTATGATCTTAAGATTATGTTTAGAAAAAGTTGGTAACTTCTCTAAGAATTCAAGAAGAAAATTGAATGGAGACCTCTAGTATAATGACATAGACTTAAAATTGCTCTCCTGTTCCTAGCAGTCACTGCTTTACCCTCTATTCTGGGGGCTACATTTCACATGGTATATGTTACTACTAGCTTCTTTGCAAACTCATGACCACATTGGACAGAGTTCAATGGAATTCAACAGCAAATTAAGTTGTGAAGATGAAATAAAAATAATAGGGAGATACCTCCATTCACATACTACATACTAGCATAGTTCATTCATGTATTTCATATATTTCAAATATTTAAGTTGGGAATATTAAAACATAACAAAATATATATATATATATAATTCAGTCACTTAAAAAAAGCAAAACACAGATTATATGTTGAATTGATTTAATCGATATGGATACTGGCTCATTTCTGTTGGATTGCAACCAATTAATGCCTTTTCATCCCATTTCATAGTCCCTCACACACTGCCCATGGAGTTTACTTTGGAAATGAAGCACTTCCAGGTTTTTTAACAACACAATAGTAAGAGGGAAGGATGTGAACTCTTCTTACATCCTTCATATACTATGGCAGATGCATCTCCTTTCCCAAACATGCATTTTCAATGACTTATTTTCTGATACTTTCTGAAAATGATAATTGACCTGCTCTATCCATCCCCCATGCCTCTCTTTTTGGTGAATTTTTGTATCATTGTCAATTTCAATTCCTTTAGAGAATATGTTTTTTTCATGATCTGGAGTCATCAAGTACCCCTAAGAGCATATTGTTTATTGTTAAAACATGAATTTTTGTTTGCTTCAGAGAATCAATGAAAGAATCGATGAAAACACTGCTCAATTCCCAGAAGTGAATTATTTGGGTTTGTCATACTTGTCATTCACTTTGGTCACTAGGGAATTAATTCGCAAGTTCTTATATACTAAAAGAGGTATGTATCTAGAACCACAACCATTCTAAGGAAATTGGTCAAGCAACTCATAGAGGGAAAAAATTAAAAATATAAAAATATGCCTATTGTTTAGAATATGGAATGTAATCAGACAATCTAATAAGCTACTCCTGTTCTTTGCATCTAGTCTTGTATTACATGTATTGTTTTTTTCTATTTATTTTTTTCATTAAGTATAGTGTTTAATTAGACAGATTTTTAATTAGAACTTCTTTGCTATAGGGAAGTCCCTGTCTCTGCATCTTCTCTGTGACATGGAGTTTTAGAGAGTTAAAAAGAACATTGAGAAGTGGTTAGCCCAACATCTTACAATTTAGGGTCTCAGAAGGGAGATTTGAATCAATGTTTTGCTGGCTCCAAGGTCAGGTCTCCATATAATCAATATAAATCTTTTCCCTTCTCAATGAACACAAGGTATTTGGGGGAGATAAAAAATCATTAGTTAAAAATAATCCTATTTTAAAAATTCTTAAATGAATGTTTGTGATTACGATGTTCTCTCTAGGATTCAGCTTTTAGTATATAGTCCTCTGGCAGCAATAAAGAACATTTGGTTTACTTCACTAATAGGTATGTCCTGTAAGGCTTGGGACAGCTTTTTCTTGAGATTTCTTCTGTGGCTGATTTTTGACATAGTTATCTGTGACTGTATGAATAGAATCCAGTGGAGAAGTATTCACCATATTAATTCCAAATATCAATATGTAAGTAATTACTAAGGTAATCAAGAGGTAGACTGGCAAAGCCACTGCCCAGTACTTTTGAGGCCAGTATGTTAGTCCTATGGAGTTTAACCAGGTCTCGGGAATAAATGCCCACACAAGATAGAGTATGAAGCCGCACTGGGAGCTCAGGAAGAGCACAAAGCCGTAGATGGCTCCTTCCAGCAGCGGCGATGGCAAGTTCTCCACCATGGCAGCCCGAGGCACCCGTGTGCGGGAGGGCACCAGGCAGTGCCCGGCGGGCGCTCCTCCGTGCCCCTTATTTTATTTTTAATATAAATATTTTATTTGTTTTCCCATTTTATACAATAGTAGATTCTACCTATCATTGTTTGAAATGTTTTGAAATTTATAATTTGTTCCCCAACCTCCAATCCCTCTTCTCACCCCCCCACCCCCACAGAAGACAGTCTGATAATCTTTCCATTGTTTCTGTGCTATACATTGATCAAAATTGAATCTGTTGAGAGAAAAGTCATATCCTTGAGGAAAAAAATAAAATATAAGAGAGCCATATTATGTAAGACATGACAATTTTTTTTTTAAATTAAAGGTAATAGTCTTTGGTCTTTGTTTAAACTCCACCATTCCTTCTTTGAATATAGATGGTATTCTCCATCACAGATACTCTAAAATTGTTTCTGATTATTGCACTGATGCAATGAGCAAGTCCATTAAAATTGATCATCACCCCTTGTTTCTGCTATGGTGTACAATGTTCTTCTGGTTCTGCTCATCTTATTCTGCATCATTTCATGCAAGTCTTTTGAGGCTAATAGGACAATAATGTTCCATAATGTACATATACCAAAATTTGTTCATCCATTCCTTGATATAAGGACATTCACTTGATTTCCAATTCTTTGCCACTACAAACAGAGCTCTTATGAATATTTTTATATAAGTGATGCAATTTTTACCCTTTTTCAAGATCTCTTCAAGGTATAGATGCAGTAGTGGTATTGCTGGATTAAAGGGTATGCATATTTTTATTGACCTTTAGGTGTATTACATATATTCTTATATCTTGCACAGGTACTATAAATTAACTGTATTTGAAATCTAATAGGCATATGAAGAGAATTTTGGCTTACAGAATTAAGAAGTAGCCTGATTCTATCTGTAACCTATCTTTCTGGACTTATTCCAATTTTTTTTTCCTCATGTACTCTATGTTTCTATCAAGAACATTGTCCATTCCCTGGACCAGACAACCCATTACTTTTCTATATACCATTGAACTCATCATTTGCAATACTCTCCTGCCATATCTTGGAATCTTTAACTCCAACCATCTAGGATCACCTCCTACCCAAGGCCTTTCCAAATGTTACCAATCTTTAGCAAATCCTATTGATATTATTCTGATGGTTTTGTCCATATTTTATTCAATTGTACATCACTTATCATAAGCTATATTTCCTCAAAAGAATATAGTCTTCTCAGATGATAGGAAATATTGTACTTTTTTATCTGTATCATTCAGTTTGGAACAAGGTAAATACTTCATAAATACCTGTTGTGTTGAATTTAATTGAAAGTTGAGTATTTGGGGAGCATAAATAAATTTTAAACAAAACATTTTCTTTATTAGTTACTTATAAACATAAGCTGGAGCTTTCAAACATTTTAAATAATCAATAAAAGTGCTAAAGGACAGAGACAACATCTTCACTATTCTCTGTTCTGGATACCACCATATTTAGAGAACACTAAATGCTTTTGGCTCAAGATGACGAATTTGGCATTCTTTATCAAATCACTCAGAAACCTGTTAACAAATAGAGAATGTACAAAGCTCATTAAGGAAAAAAGTCTCACCTTGGGAACTCTCAAGTAATATTATACTGAACTCATTTTGAGGAGATGTAAGTAAGGAGGCAATGGAATTAAATATGGGCAACTTTCAAAAGCATATTAATCGTCTGAGGAACATCTGGAGAAAGGTTACTAGGATGGGGAGCAGCTTCCAGTTGGGTAGGGTTGAAGGAAAATAGAATGTTTAACCTGAAAGAGAAAAGTTTTGTTGGAATATGATAGCTTTATTTATTTGTACCCAGTCACCAGGAAGAGGTTTAGATTTGCATTACTTGGCCTAGTAAAACTAGAAACAATTTTTGAAAGTAACAAAATTGTGGATTTAAACTTCTTTTAACAAAAAAATCATTTTTTAGAACTGGAACTATTTCACTATGAAATGAAATACCTTAAATGATAATGTATTCTTTTTCTTCTCTCCCATTAGACATCTTTAGGAAAAGATTAGATGACCACTCACAAGGTATAGAATGGTCTTGAAATTCTGAAATTCTGTGATCCTATAATTCATTGGAACCATAATCTTCTTTGGTCTTCTAACAATAGGCCTTTGTCTATTAACTTTTACTAATATGTTCCATTAGATCCAAGGACTACACATCCTACAGAAAGCAGAATCCATGATACTAGATTTTGAATTAGAAAATGAGATTTATAGAACTCAGTGCCAAGCTATTTTTAAAATATTTTAAGAATTATAATGTTATCTATCATGTTGTTATTCAAGAGATTCAAAGAATCTAAATGTATAGAAACTGGTAGAAAAAAGCAATATGTTGCTATTTTCAACTTTATACCTATTTCCTTGTGAACTGTCGGCTTAAATTATATGGAAACCAGTGTTTTCAGATTTTTCTTAATCATGCTCATCCGAATTGACCCATCTTGAAATATTTGGACCTCATTTCTCTGTTCAACCTTATATAATGTAACCCAACAGATCTATTTTGGTTTTTCTTTGATACTTTTCAAAATTCTCCATTGCTTTGTGTTCACACTGTCAAAAATCTTTCCTCAAACCCTTAATTCATACCTGGCTATTGTAGTAGCCTCCAAAAGTCAGCCTCTCTTTATTTTAATCCATTGCTCAAAACACATCTAGACTAACTTGCCTAAAACACAGATTTCACTGCCAAATTACTTTGTAAAAATTTTCATTAGTTCATTTTTTTAGAAAAAATTTCTTAGACTTATATTCATTCAAGGTCTTCTTTTACTCAGGCAGCAAGGTGGTGCAGTCTATAGAGTGTTTGACCTGAAGTCAGAAAAACAAGTTTGGATCCTGTCTTAGCTACTCACTAACAGTGGGACCTTAGACAAATCATTTAACTTCCATCTGCTGCAGTTTTCTCATATATAAAAAATTTATGATAAGAATCCCATCTCCATCACAGTATTGTTGTGAAAGTTAAAGGAGTTAGTGTTGCATAAATGCTAGCTATTACTATTTGTTATTGCTCATCCTTTATTTGATACAGATTGGTAGAATCATTGCTCTTTGAATATGTTTATTTAATTTATAAGATCATAGGTCTGTCTAGAATTGGAAGGGAGATTAGGGTTCATGGAATTCAACTCCTTCCTTGGACAGTTAAGACACCTATGGTAATTAATTGATTTGTTGAAAATTGCAAAAACTAATTTGAGAAGTAACATTTGAATCCAGGACTCCTGATTCTAAGAAAAGTCTTCTTATTTTTTCCTTTAATACATTTACTATTCCCATGCTTTGAACACTGTAACATACTATTTTCTTCCTTCATCGAATTCTTATAGTACTTTTTCCCCTTCACTCCTCATCACCACTCTAATAAACTCCAGTGTACTGAGTTATTCTTTCTAGAGTATATATTTTCTCTTTCTATTTAATTTATAAGGGAATTTGGCTCACTCACCTTTATATCCTTCCAGAGCCTAACCCAGCAACATGTTCACAGTTTATACTCATCAAATATTTGTTTATCCTTTTATGGGAGGTAATACAATATGATGGTAAATGCAGTGATTTTAGAGCTAGAGGAGGTAAGTTCAAATCTAAACTGTGTTACTCTCTGCTATTGTGAATGAGGGCAAGCCATTTACCTCTCTGGGACTCAGTTTTCTCATTTGTACAATTCAGGTTGAAATTCTTTCTAGCCTTCCCTCTATGATTTAAATGGGCGTAATCCACTTCTTTTTTATGTGATTTATTTTCTCTTGCCAGGGTTCTATTGATGGAATGAAAATCAGACTCCCTCTAATGGGTTACTCCTATACAAGGATGTACAAAGGCTGATGAAATTTCCAAAGGACAGAAGCATCTTTCCAACCTGACAATGAACTTTTCTAATGGAGATTTATGCTTGGATGCTGTCTACATTTTAGACAAAGGAGATTGAAATGAAAGGGATTCACCTCTCTTGGCTATCTGTCAACTTCTCTCTCCATTTGTAAAACACAGTGGTAGACTTTATTCTCTCAAAGGTGTCTTTATGATGATTTTCCTCTCTCCCTGTTCTGGTTATATGTCTATTTATTTCAATTTGCATCTCTTTCTTCTGAGCTACAGTTTTTGCTCTTCTTCATCATAATTTGTAGTGTATATAAGTTTAGCTCTATGGAACTGTATGAAACGAAGTTCTGTAAACACAAAAATCACCACTTATTGACTCTCTTTTTACTTCAAAAATTCCTATGTCTTATCGATAAAATTCAACAAAAGGTAATACTAATCATGGGGTTAACAAATTAAAGTTGAAAATGATTCATCAAATTCATTCCTCTTCCTAATTTTACATATGTGGAAACTGAGGTCATAGAATCCAAATTAATTTGCTTAAGGTCACTTAGAATGCAAATTATGGAAGCGAAATCAGAACCTAGATATTAGGGCTCTAATACAATGTCCTTTTCCTTGAACCATGCTGTTTCCTCAGTATGATGAATAAAGAAGAGAGGAAACTTATTTGTAAAGTGCTCTAATGCCTACAAAGCATTTTTTTTCCCCAGAGCAACCTGCTGAGGAAAGTAGTCTCATACTACTTTACAGATGAAGCACCTAAACATCGTAGAAATTTAAAATGGTGGGAGGAGAACAAAACAAATGCAAATGTATGATGAAAAATTCATGTTTACTCAATGATTCAGAAACATTTTTCTTGGAACAAACTAAAAAAAATCAGACTCCGGGATAAATAATACATGTGATGTAACTGAAATTCAGAGTGACAGGAGTTTGAGATGGAAAAGACATAGCAGGTCATTTCTTGTCCATTCTTGATATCCACTGCAAGATTGCTCCCTACAGTCTAATCTCCAGGGCTTTTACTCATTGTAATTTTAAATCATCCCCAGTGGAATTTTTCAGCACTTCCCTAATGGAGTCCTGAGAAGCCTTCCCACTTTCCCTGGATCATGGGGCTATCCTGGAAGGCTACAAGAACACTCTTTTGTTCTGGACTTGCTGAACCATGGTCAGTACATTACATAAAAAATAAAATTCATACTATCTCAGATTCATTCCATATGAATTTTCTGAAAGACAGGATTATAGTCCTGCCTCTAACAGATACAGTAGTATACTAGCTAACTCTCCTTCAAAACAAAGAATTAAAGAAAAAATGCAAACATGAATAATTGAGGGAGCTTTCTACACTTCAGGAATTGCTCGTCTTGACACCTGTTGCCTCCTGACATCTACTAAAAGGACCCTTGAGCATTTTTTTCCATTGCATATTTCAATGTTTTTGAAGGGAAAAAAAGTTCTTAGTTTGTCCATCAATTGCAAAGCAAAATGTCACAAAGGATAAAATATCCATTTGAAAAAATCCTCTAAATGAATGCAAATTGCAGGTTGACTTGAACATAGAAGTTATGATGATTTTACAGTTTCATAGGAAATTTTTTAGTTTTGTTTCCATATTATTCTCGACTAGTATTTTCATTATACTTAAAGATCAAAAAGCCAAGAGTTGATGGAAAAGTTAAAAAGTATTTTTTTCTCTCTATCTCCTTCAATTACAACTGAAATTTATGTTCAGAACATCATTGATTTCTTATTCTGTTCCCATAAATGTATTGATGGGAACAAATAATCCCCTACATTTCAAAGTCTTTGTATAATTAAGGTCAGGAGAATGATAACAAGTCATTTGACTGATAAGTTAAAACTTTTTTAACCTTTTGCCTGGTATCAGAACAGTCAGTGTTCCTTTGGGGATTTCGATTTTACAGTGCCCAAATTTTCACACAGAAAGTTTGCTTTGGTCACTTCAGTGATTTTTAAGATAAGACCTCTTAGTGAATTTCTGGGCTAATTGTCACCCCTGGAAATTTCAACAAAAAAAGAAATATCAAGTCATGAACAATGCTGTGAGAAATCATAATGATTTTTGTAGAACAAACACTGGACTTGGATTCAAAAGTCATAGATTAGTTCAAGGCTAATATCTGGCACATTGATAACTACCAGCATAATGCTAGTAAGTGGCATTTTGATGGCTCTGTGATTTTATCAGTTTGTATACTCTCTCTGGTGAAAGTATACATGCCATCTATGTTGTTTCATCCTGTGGTCTTTTTTCATATCATTCCATAAATTCCCCACAGTGAGCCCACCAAATCTGATACCTTCTTTTAGTTCCATCTTAATGAAATATAATCATTGTCTAGTGACTATACTTCATTCTAACTTTTCTTTATGATCATATCTTTCCTATGGAATCCTTTATATCTCTTCTATTCCAAATTTGTTATCAATGCAGTCATAAGATTAAAAAGAAACACAATAATAATTGAAGAGAACTTAGATAAAATTTTGTCCACTCAGTTTATTTTTCAGAGAGGAACTTGAGATCCATCAAAGTAAAGCAGTTTCCCAACTCACACAAGGATTGTATGGCAGAGCCAGGATCCAAATCTAAATCCTCATGGACCAATGACTTAAATTCTTAGGAAAATATGGTATTCCATGATTCACAGTGCAACAGATTGGTGGAATAATACTGTTATTGAAAAGAGGGGACTTTATTTCAGTAAGAAGTTTGATAATATCAAAAAGTTTACATTATTTAAAAGGTCTTTCATGCCTTATTCCTCCATCTATTCATTTATGGGGTCAGTCATGTTTATTTACCGTGTCCATCCAACATACAATACTGATGCAATAGCTCTGTAGATTATACAACCAACTGCATGCATAATTTAGATAATCGATTTTCATCCACTTGGATTTTCTAATGTAGATAGTTAGCTTGAACATTTATTGTATAATCGAGAATGTCATTTAGGAGGTTTCCAGGTTTCTTGGATTTGACTCAGTTAACCTTCTTTTACCCCAAACAGTACAATCTGGAAATATTCATTATGTATAGGGAATGTCTATTTAATTTGAATTACTCAGAGAATATTCTCTAGGATGGTAGCAAATACCTTGAGAATAAATACTTTATTCTCTGTTATGCCTCATTTGATAAGAACCAAAGGAAAGTTTTGTCCATTATTACATCTTTTAATGAATTTTGCATGATACTGAAATATTCATGAGAGACATTTTGTATGAGAAGAAATTTTAAAGCACTGGCATTTGCTCTCCTGGGCCAAATGTCTTCTTTGTAATTAACAAACAAGAAGCACAGTGGGATCTGATGTTTATATCTTTTAGTTCATTGTGTGACCATAAACACGTCATCTGTTGCATAATATTATTTGTGAATTCTTCCAGTTCCCATCTCATACTCTATAAAAATAGTCCTCCATTGTATGTGTAGATTACACTCATAAAAAATAAGTTTATAGAGATGGAAAAATGTGCACATATGGTAGTACCAATATTTTCCTGGGCAACTTTTTCAGAAACATTAAGTTTTCGATTTTATTTTCTTCCCAAGTGTTCTGTTTTCTCCCCTCTTTTGATACCTTGATTATCAATCTTTTATGACCCTAAAGCATTCTTCTGTTTACTGGTCTAATCAAGTTATTATTCCCTTCTTTAGTTTTTTTTTTTTAATTGGAAAGGCAGCATGGTACAGGGGACAGTACACTGCCTCTGGAGTCAGAGGTTTTGCATTCAAAACTTGCCTTTGATATTTATAATCTTAGTTAACTCACTAACATGTCACCTATTCTAAAAAAAAAAGTTTAAATGGCCTGTGAGGTCACTTCTACTTCTCAATCTTAATTGAATATAGATCTTCAATATTCAAGACATTGAACCTACAGAATTTTCTACTTGCTCATATAGCTTATGAAAAAAAAATCAAAATGGAATCCCAATACCACATCATTATAAATGTACTACATTAACAAGAACTTTTTTTTGCTTAGTCCTAAAAACTTGCTCATTTAAGCCATATTAAGAAAATAATCGTAAGCAAAAAGTATAAGAATCAAAGAATGTTTGTCAAGAGAACTTTTACTGTTATCTAGAATGAGCTTAAAAAACCTAATTTAGTTTTGCTCACTTGGATACTCAGCTTTCAGAAGTCTCTGCCTGACAAGGCTTATAGCTGAGGTTTTCCTATCTTATTTAGTTACCTGGAAAAGTGGAAAATTGTACCAGCCTAAGGGTTACATTTTTTCAGCATTCTGTGTTATGTTGTATTCTAAGAAGGGGAAATTGGACTATTTTATTACGATCATGGAAACAGTTTACATGATGGGATTGTTAAAGAAAGATGACTGTGAGGAAAGAAGGTGCATGTTTTAAATCAGAAAACCCATTATAAGGGTGCATCGCTGCCGTTTCATAGTGGGAAAGATTGTCTGCAGATGAGAAGAAAACACAAGGACAGAAAATGATCATGGATATTGTTATTGTTTGTCCTTTGTTTTCAAAGAGAACCATGAATGCCATCAGAGAAATGATGCCATGACATGCAAGTGAATTGGATTGAAGTGAGGAAGGACTGGGCAAAATCACCAGCCTCATTTTCTCCTCCAGAGTCATTTGGGGCCAGTGGTCAGATATATTTCAGCATTGGAGATGACACTGGAGGCAGTGGGAGCCCTTGACCTTTTTAAGCTAAGGTCTTTTACAGATCTCAGTTTGCCTGAGGCAACATCCATTCAGTGAGTAAGGATAGGTAAGAAAATGAGCAAAGAATGGCCACTTTAATTATTCAAAAATAAACAAACCAATAATTCTGGGACATTAAGACCTTCAGGGTTTCTGGCCAAACAGAAGCATTTGCTATTTAGAAATAAATATAGCTCCTATATTCAAGTAAATACTACAAAGGAAAAAGTGAACCTTGAAAACCCAGATGTGTTGGTTGTTAAAAAAGATTATTCTCTCTCTCCCTCTCTCTCCCTCTCTCTCTCCCCTCCAAGCAAGGACAGTGAGAGGCTGTATATCCATCCAACAAAAGTGATTAAAGATACAACTGGGGTAGATACTGCTGGCAAGTTTTTGGTTTTCTAGGGAAAGCTATTCAGTGGAATGCTCCCTGTGATTTTATGTTGCTTCAAGGATCTTAGAAGTGAAATTAGGGTGAAGGGTAAGAGAAGAGGAAGGAAATAAGCATTTATATCAAGCTAGACACTGTGCTAATGAAATCTCATTTGATCTTCATTGTAACCCTGTGACGTAGGTGCTATTATTAACTTTATTTTACAGTTTAGTAAACTGAGGCAGAAAGGTTAATTGACTGGTGCAATAGTAACACAGCTTGTGTCTGAGCCCATATTTGAACTTGTGTGTTCTGAATGTCCAGTTCTCTATACGTTGCGCCTTCAGTTGTGTAATGAGATCATTCACAAAATCATAGGATCTTAGATTTGAGAAAGGATTTATGTGGCCAACTAGTCCAAATAATATTTGATTAATTTTTTTAATCCTCTTATATAATAGAAATGGTCATCTCCTTAAAAATCCACCTTAGCATCCACAGCCTCCCCGACTTCCTCCTCTGATTACTTTCTAATTTGTCAAGTCCCTTCTTTATGTGGCTATGCAATACCGATTATAATATTCCATGTGTGTCTGACAGAAAACTAGCAGTAACATCACACATCCTTAGCTTTGGATATCACATGTCTCTATTGATGCAACCTAAGTTTTCAATCTCCCACCACCATTCCTCAATTGCCATATTACCTTATTGTCTCCTATTGAATTTGTAACTCTATCTCAAGACAGATCTTTTGTTTGATGACTTGACGTCTAGTCATTTTTCTTCAAACATGGCCAGGCTGGCCTTTGGACAGCTATTATATACATTCCACCTTCAGGGACATATTAAGTCTATCTAGCATGATAGTATTTGTCCAATATCTCACTCCATAGTCATTCAGTGTTCAGGATTCTCTCCTTGCCATTGTCTACAATAATATTTTTAGGACATGTTTTTCTCTTTTTGCCATTTCTCTTTGTTCTAAACTTCTATTCAGACCAAAGAAGTACACTTTCCAATTGCTTGATAATGCTGTCTTTTCATCCTTGCCATGAATTAAAATATTGGCCATCATTTGCTCTTGTTAAACCACAGGAACCTGTATTCAATGTAATTTAACCAATACTTATTAAATAGCAGTGTGGCGGTAAATATAATATAACGTTGGCATTGGGGACAGGAAGACCTGAGTTTGAACGCTTCTACAGGATAAATTGCTAGTTGTATGACTCTAGGAAAGTCATTTAATCTCATTTAGCCTCGGTTTCCTTTTCTGTAAAATGGAAATAATAGAATCTACTTCTAAGGGTGATAGGGAAGATAAAATCAGAAAGCACTAAATAAATACCGGCTATTCATATTAACACAAACATCAAGGTTATAATTATAATGGACCATTCTGCAATAGCAGAGGGAGTTTTGTGGTGGAATATACCAGTGAAATCACCTTAAAAATGTGGAAGGCACCAAACAATAACTTAAATATTTTCTTGTAATTGAATCATTGAATTTCAAAGTGGGAAGGATGCTTAGGGATCAAGTCCAATTTTTATACAAATTAAACGAGCTATGCTTTGTCACATAGGTGGTTAAAAAGAAAAGTATATTTGAACATGGCCATGAAACTCAGTTTATCATCTCAACCTACTCATGACCATCTAGGAATAGTGATAGTCTTGCCAGCCAGTGTTATGCCAGTGAGTGTTCATCAGTTGCTTTCAAGTGCTCAAATCATACCTAAAGGCAAACAGGGATCTGAGTCATTGGCCCCAATGAACTAGGGGATGAGGTCTCTTGCCACCACCCCATTCCCCAATCTTATCCTATAGACCCAACACACAGTCACTAAATTATAAAAGGGAGCCAGTTTAGTTGTGGAACAGACCTACACTGGTAATTGTGTGACACAATGTTTGTTGTTGCTGTTGTTCAATCATGTTTCAGTTATGTCTGACTCTGTGTCCCCATTTGTAATTCATTGGCAAAGATATTGGAATGGTTTGCCATTTCTATTTCCAGCTCATTTTACAGATGAGGAAACTGAGGCAAGCATGGCTAAATGACTTGCTGAGAATCACACTGCAAGTAAGGGTCTGAGGGCATATTTGAATATACATACTCCTGACTGGGCTGGCAATGCATTTCCTAGCTGCCCCAGAAGGAACTTATGTTCTTAATAACTCCCAACCAAAGAAAGTTATTGACTTCTCTGATGGTCATAATGATAATGTCAAAAGCCAGAATTTAAGACAAAAATTCTTTCTATTCAATAGAATAGTCTATAGGGAAGAGATAATTTTCATTTTTATCTTAGTACTTGAGCATGTAGAATAGTGCCTGCTACTTGATAGGGTCTTAAATTGTTTTCTTGTTAAATTGAACAAAAATAAGAAACATCAAGGACAGAAGTCAGTTTTACAAAGTGTCTTAAAAGTTTTTCCTCTCCTTCTACCATTTCTTTTTCTTTTCTTTCATGATCTTCCCTTTCCTTCTCCTATTTAGAGTTTCCTAAACATTTCAAGTTAATCATTTTAAGTCCATAGATGCAGTTTCTTCAGATGAAACCTGCTCTATCAATCTAAGAAAATAAATTAAAAAAATAAACCTCCTAAAAACTCATCAAGCAGTAACTATCATGCAGAGTGTGATCAGATTCCTTCCAAAAGAAGTTCTCCAATTCACTGGCTGCTTCAGCTCGTTATCTCCCAGACTGCAGATTTTTACATCTTGGCATTCACTCTGGTTAGAGTACTGTAGAAATGACAAGGCCTGAAAATGGTGATTACACAAAAATCCAGAATTTCTCCCTGATTTTATGTTCAACTGACTTTTATATGAGTCTAATGACATTCCCAATAAATTTCAACCATTGGTGGCCAATGAATGTGGGTGATGTCTCATTAACACATCAATCCCCAGTAAGTCTTCTAAATACACCAGCTGCCTCGGGGCTCAGTTTTCATACATTTGGACAATGGATCATATCTGCACATAGGAACTGGTGGATTTGTTTTTCTTCATTGAATTTAGTCAAAACATTCTTTAAAAAAATACAACAGTCTCATAACCATTAAACAAACAAAAAATAACAGCCTACACACACTAATTGGTTGGGGTTGGGGGGAGTGAGAAAATGGTTGGATTTTCTCTACATCACTACTTTCTGAAAACTAACAAACAGAAGGGAGGAAAAGAGGCTAGTGGCTGGCAATTTTCCCAAGAGAGATGCAATTTTCAAGGAGTGAGGAGGTGGTGGTGGGAGAAAGGGTTATTTTAGTCAGAATTTAAATACCTTTTCAAAGTAGTTCATGTGAATAGATCATTGTTTTCCCTTTTGTTTGGGGTATGTAGGTGGGTGACCATATGAAATATGTTTGTTTGACAAATATATGAAAAGTAATTAAAATTCATTTGTCTTTTAAAATTTCAGATCACCCCTTTAAGATAGCTTTTTTTTTTTCTATTTCTATAGTAGGATTGGAAACCATATAAGCTCCTTGAGGGGAGAAGCTGTTTCGTATAAAGCTCACCTTTATATTTCTAGCACCTAACCAAAGAAATTGCTAGGTGCTAAATAAATGCTTTAAAAATGAATTGAATAAATATAAAAAAAATGATTAGAAGACAAGAGCAAACATGCTTGCTTTTCTGTAAAAAAGATGACAATCTCTAGAATGCGAGTAATCTTTTACCAATTAACCTTCATTTTATACCCAACAAATCATGTCATTTTGCTGTTCAAGATTTGTCAGTGACTCCCTTTTGCCTACCAAAGATAACCCAAACCAAGCAAGGCAAATGGGGTTACTGGCTTGCTCAAGGCCACCCACACAGTGAGCTAATTATTAAGTATTTGAGGCTGGATTTGAACTCAGGTACTCTTGATTCCACTGGGCCACCTAGCCACCTCTTCCCATACTCTTCTAATCTTACCTTCACCCCTCAACATCATGTGTGTCATGAGGAAACTCTAAGAGCCCTCCTCCATTCTTAGAGCTTGCCTCTTTTGATGTCTGCTCAGATTGTCCACCTCCACCTTTGCCATCATGGTCCTCTATCTGGTTTAAATGCCAGCTTCCCAGATGAATCTGGTTGGTCCCTCAAGAAAGATCTTTTCTTAGACAGAACACATCACTTTCCTCCCCCTTGATAAAATTTATGTTATAATAATGATGGAGTTACTGTAATATTATAAAATATTTGTTTCACACAAATAAATGATCAATATTAGAAAAGGTTTCAGAGCCCATCTAATCTAGACTATGCCTGAATAATAAATGGTTCTTTAGCATTGCTACCATGTAGTCATTGAATCTTGGTTTAAAGATCTCTAATGAGGAGAAATCCATTCACTCCTTGAGGTAATTTAATCTACTTTTTGCTTCCTCTAAAAATTAGAAAGTTTCCCCTAATAACAAGGCAATAGCTATCTCTTTGGAAATTCTACCCTATCCTTCCCTATATAAAACCATAATTCATTCAAAGAACAATCCTTCAAATGACATGTGACAGCGCTCATTTCCTCTCAATGTTTTTTCGTCTTTTCGACACTAAAATCTTCATTGCTTTTTTTTAAGCTCTATGGGACATTAGTAAATTCTATAGTAAATGCTTTACTGTCTTGCTGAAAAGGGCACTGGATTGTAGAATCATGACCTCCTTTGTGCTGGGATTGTTCCTCTGGACATCTTACTTTGATCATGCTTTGTATCCCTCACACCAAATTGTAAATTTAATGAACACAGGGGTCATTTTCAATTATTGTAAAAACTTCTGCCACATCTCTCTCCACACTCATCCCCCACAAAACGCAATTCTTAGTACCAGGTCAGTTCTATGATATCATATGCATGATATCTTCTTTATTCTTACTATTACCAGTTAGTTTTTAAAATGTGCAAAGCACCTACTATGTGCTGAGCACAGGGGATAAATAGAAAGATAAAAAGCAGTCCTGATCTGAATGAACTCACAATCGACCAGTACTGTAGGTCCTTACTACGGCCTGTCTGGACTTCTTCTACCTCAATTCAACAACAAATGATAAAAGTATCTACTGTAGTAGCAGGCACTATGATACAAAGACAGAAGTTCAACAGTTTTTGTCCTCACAAATTTGTTGGCATTCTACTGCTGAGTTCTTATGGGTCCTTCTGCCTACATTCTTTTTCTGATTCTTCTATTGACAAAATATTAACTATTGACAAAAATGTAGCATTATGGGAAAATGTGTTGGAGGGAGAGGATAATTAATCTCAAATTCTTCCTTAGGTTTCTAGATTAGTCATTTATCTGAGCCTCAATTTTAGGATCTAAAATGGGGACAATATTTCTTAAAATGTGTGATTCATAAAATTATCATAAAGATCAATGGAGATTACAGGGGCAGCTGAGTGATACACTGAAGGATCTCAATTCAAATCCAATTTCGGACACGTACTAGTTGAGAGACTTTGGGCAAGTCACTTGACCCAGTTGGTCTTACTTTCCTCATCTATCAAATAAGCTGGAGAAGTCAATTTGCAAACCACTCCTCCAGGATGTTTGCTAAGAAAATTCCAAATGGGATCATGAAGAATCAAACACTGCTAATTAACAAAACAACAACAAAAATGAGATTATTCGTTCAAATGTTTTAAAAGCTACGAAATACTATATAAATAACCATTGTTATTGGTGCTGTTGGGAGTTTGGGGGGTTTGGGTTTTTTTTCTTTTTTCTGAAAGCCAGTGTGACACTGACTTCAACTCTGGAAGAAGTGGGTTCAAGCCTAGAATCTAGCCTAACATGTATGTAACCATTAACTTCTTTCAAACTTTTGGTACCATAGGCAGCTTTGTTATACCACAGGCTGTAATGCTAATGTGTTGATTGGTCTTAATAAGGGTATTTCGATTTGGGAATTAAGGATAAAAACAAACAAACAACAAATCGTAACAATAAGTAGAAGGTCTTGTCTCAATAGTTGGTGGTTTTCCTCTCCTTTGAGCTCTTTTGAGCAAAGACTGGATGACCCTTGTGAATTATGAGAATGGAAAGTTCTATTGAGGCCTAAATTTCAGTAATAATTGTTTCTTGAGTGTGATTTCTTTACAAAAATGGATATATATGTATATATATATATATATATATATATCTCACTATATATTATATGTATAAAATACATCATATATATATGTGTGTGTATATATATATATATATATATATATATATATGTAACATTGGTCATATTATGCCATCAATTGCTTTTCATTAAAGTAAGCAGCAGATTTCATCTTGGGGTACAGACTAAAGAATGTAGAAGCCAGGATTATAGAGATGAGTTTGCAGCACTTTTGTGAAACTCATTAAAGTCTAAGCAAATCTTATTTCTTTTCTCTCATTCCCTTGGTTAAGAAATGCCTTCACCTTTGGAACTGACATCATTTTGGTTTGTTCATCTTGCATGTGCTGATCAATGAATAACAAACTGGTCCTATCTGCTCTATTTGACTAGAAACTGCCATTCCATATGCATGGAAGAATGATGTAGGGATGGAAAGAAGTGGCATTGAAGCCTGGTTCTTGACAAGAAGAGGCCCCCATAGGAGAGCCAACCAGTTCAGGGAATATACCATATCCAAACTTCATGCTTTTCTCTTCTATTAGAACAGTGTTCTCTATGCAGTAGGTGCTTAATATGTTGTCAGGGGAAAATGAAAAAAAACTTAGTATTATTATGAGACAATAAAAATTAAACATCTGTTTCCTTTTGTTCTCAATACCTCAGGAAATAATTTAAGTACCTGAGAGCTCCCCAAAAATGTCACTTTGAGTTAGTCTCTAGATTATCATTCAACAGCCATTTAATCTATAGTCTTCTTGTCTACTTCTTTTTTTGACAACGTTAAAAGTAGTCCAGAATCTGAACACAGACTGAAGTATATATTTTTTTCTCTCTCTCACTATTCTTGAGTTTTCTCATCTTCTTGGGGGGTGTATGTTTACTCTTATAACAAAATTATTGTAATAATATAAAATGAATAAATCTAGATCCTTCACTGAAAAAAATAGATAAATGAATAAATAAAAAAATGAAAGTAGTCCAGGGAAAATAAAGTGAGAATTAGAAACCACAGGATAAAGTACCTTTCCAAATAAACTGAGAAAATAGACAAGAAAAAAAATTCTGAAATGTTCTTTTAGTCATCCCATTTTTCTCAGCTACTTTTCTGAGTGCCTTACTTAGACTCTGGATAGCAAAACTTCTGGGTATTTTCTGAGGCCATATGATCAGATGCCTTCAATTTTGGGTTAATGATACAGTTTTTGTCAACTGTCGTTCACTGTCTTCTGTCTTTCTCAATTGATGAGCAACCTCTTTGCAGTGAGGGTTTTTGTTTTCTTTTGTTTGTTTTTCTTGTTGCTGTTTTTTAATATCACAAAAATTTTTGCTTTAAATATTTTTATGCATATAGAATATTTTCTTCTGTCTTTGATTTCTTCAAGGGTACTGGTCTATTGGTGATAAAACAGAGACAAAGGGCATTCATTATTTAATGACTTTTTCATGCATCATCCCAAATTGCTTTCCAGAATGACTGGATTCATCCATAGATCCATCAAGAATACCTCAAAATGTCCTCCCTGCCCAGTCTCTCAAACATGCCATTTTTCTTTGTTGTTGTCTTTTTCTTTAAATCAACAGATAAAACAAATTAAATTGTGTTTAATTATTAGTCCTGGTCTCTTATCTAATTTTAACTCTTTCTACTCACCTTCTATATAATAAGCACAGTGCTAGGTGCTCAGAATATAAATACAATAAATGAATAGCTCTAATACTAGGGTCTTTTAAAATTTTATAAATGCAAAAATGATAGCAGATCATAGATGGGGTTTTTTTGTACAAAATAATCTATTTTTTTCCAAAAAGCCAATCAAGTTTTTAAAAAGTTATAGCTTATTTCTATCAAAGAGAAAAAATGTCATTCTGATGTTATCCAAATGACAAAGTCACAGAATCATATAATTTCTCAAATGGAAGGGAACTCAGCCACTATCTAACCAATTTTTACCCAAGCACCAGTGTATGCTACAACATACTCATACAAGCTGTCATTAAGTCTTTTGTTAAAATCTTCCATTGAAAGAGGACAAACACCCTTCTAAGTGTGGGTTCCGCTTTTAGGATATTACTCCACAGGGACAATTCTATTAGGAATTTTTCCCTCTACCATTATCCACAAACCTGTAATTTCTTGATTTTCATTCAGCTCATTTGATCTTACAAAATCCCAAAGTTAGAAGAGACCACAAATAACATCTATTTGTAGCCACACTTGAACATGAAACCCTCTATAATATACCCTTCAGAAGTTTAATCTAGCCTTTATTTGAAGACATCCAGTAAAAGGTTCTACCTGTCCTTCTTAGTTTGGGCCTCAACCAGTTAGAAACAGGTATAATCTCTCAAATTTATCTCATTGTTTTTATATATATATATATATATATATATATATATATATATATATATATATATATATATATTATATATATATATATATATATATATATATATATATATATATATATATATATATATATATATATATATATATTTAACAGTACTCAGTATTGGGAAAGTCCTATATGAGTCCATGGATACAGAGGCAAAAACCAAAAATAAATTTGACCATTTATCAAATATTTGATAAATTATCATGTTCTCTATAAGTTTTCTTTTCATCAAATGAAATAGCTCTATTTGCTTTCACTAATCTGCAAAAAACATAATCTTGAGGCCCTTCAACTTCCAAGATGTTTACATTTGTACACTCTTAAACTTAAAATAGCCACTTATAAAAAAATACATATTCAGAATACTGCACTACAAATGAATAACCACACTCCTGAATGCTATATTCTATGATTTCAGTATATCACAAGGATCAGCAGGTTTAAATTTCTTAATATCTCAGAACTATTGTCAAATCCTAATAGTTATAAGTGGTTCAATGAACATGGAGTAAAGAAATGTTTTACTTCCACCCTAGAACAAGAGCATTCCACTCTGTTTATCAAATCCAATAACTTTTTCACTTCTTTGCCTTCTTCTGAAACACATATATAGATGCTGCTCCCACTGTCGACCAGTTAAGAAAAAAATGGATAAAATGTCAATTAGAAAATGGCCAAATCCATGGCACTGAGGTAATAATAAAGATGGAGAATAAAATATTTGTGAAAGTAGAATTGATCTTCTTTTATCCTACAATGTTTCAGAAGATTTTGTGCTCTGTAGCTCATTTAAAAAATGCTCACTCCATTGAATAATTTTAGGAGAAACCATACTCCTCATTTATCTTGAGTAATCAGCAGAAACTATCTTACTTCCTACTTGCACAACATTTAGTTTCCCTTCAAATGGTTCTGTCTCAAAATTCTGTTAAGGATAGCTGACATCACTTCAGGTTCTCATTGATTCACTCTAGAAAACAACATGACAAAGACCACTGAACATGTTTGGAAAATGTTACACTCTCCTTTCTAATATTGGCCCTGATTTGACAGTGGATTGTCAAAAAATCTTTAAGAGGAGTTTCAGAGCCAGATGGATTTTCATCTGTATCCTGATGGGTTGGAGGGAATGGAAAAAGCTACAGCTGGTTAATCTCTTAGGTAGAGTTTTCAGGAATTAAAATTCATCGTTGGCAAATAAAACATAATGTATCTGGACTCCCAGTGCTTAGCATAGAGCTGAGCACATGATTGACTTTGGAGGATAGCTATTTGATGATTCCTACATAGTAGGCTTCCATAAAACAAACTTGGAATTGAAGTCACTGTTTATCCATCCTAGAAAGACTCAAGTGAGTCTTTGAGCAAATTACTCAGGTCTATAATGTCCACAGAATCTCCTCAAAGAATATCTAATCTAACACTTTAACAGGAATCCATCACAAAGTATTCTCATCGAAAATTCATCTAGCTATTGTAAAAATGATGACTATTTATAAAGGTTTCACCAACTCGTATGCTTTTTTTTTGGAGTTGTTGAAATCAAAAAAGTAACAGTTTACAGAAAAGACTGTTATACCTAGAAATATAGAAATCATTGTTCTATACTACAAATCTACTGAGATGGAAGCAGAAAGACGTATATAGCCATGCCACGGACATGTTCATATATATTGTCTACATTTGAGACACTCAAAGACTGCACTGACTATGGGATAAGGATACTTGCTGTTTTGGGGCTAAAAACCAAGTTCCAAAAGAAAACACCATTTGAAAAGTGAAGGGCTTCATGTTTTCCCATTATAATAATGAGGAATCTCTGCTTCTTTTACATATCAGTAGAGTGCACTGAAAGAAAATGGCATCATGTGATTTCAATAAATGTGATGTCCAAGACCTTGGGGCTCCCTTTGTATACACTTTATACTTAAGAACAAACCATTTTAACCAGTCCTTGGTACTTTATTTCTTCCTTCATTATTTTCTTCTTTTTTTCCAATAGTATCAAAGTTGGACTTCCCATTCTGTAGATTTCATATAATAATGTCTTACACCCTCGTCATTGCTTTAGTTTTTGATAATGTGATACAGGTGACAGCTTTTTCCCAACTTCAAAGAGCAGGAAAAAAAGATGAGAAGATAAAGCTTGAGTGACATTGTGGTATAATATATAGTGCTGGGTTTAGGACCGAGATGATTTAGTTCTCAGCCTGGATTTTTTTAAGTTGTATGTCCTTTACTAAATTTCTTCAAGACCCCATTTTCTCAATTGTATAATAGAGAAAATGATAATCATGCTTATTTCTGAACTATCTACACCTTTGTAGTGAGATTAAAAAGGAGTGTATGTCTGTTTATAAATCTCAAAGTGCTAAATGCATTACTATTATTATTATTCTCAACAATAAAATCACTGAACCAACTCTCAACCCTTATAATTTATTACTTATCCATCATCCATGACTAAAAAGATCTTTCAGGCTTTTTAAGAAATATCAGGATTCTAGATACTCATGCAGATGAAAAAGGCAACAGGGGCTCCTAATATTAAACCCAACTTTTTTTTGGCATCCTTTCAGGGACCACGTAAGAGACCTTATTATTACAAAGTCCTCTATTTTTGAGAGGAAATACAGAACCCATTTGCACAAGGTCAGACTATGGAGATGTAGTGGATTTTGATGCTTCACATTGCTAATGTATAAATACCACATTGGGAGATATCCCTTCAAACTCCTGACATTCCCTTCATCCAACAGTTATAATAAATATTGACCTATCCTGATTTCTGGTTGTCCAAAAAAAGAGCATGTTTGATTAGGTTCAGTATTTTTTAATTTTGCTGCTGACATGGACTTACCTAAAATGAAGCCATACTTATATGGTTTACTTACTATCTTACAAATTCTGTGTTTCATCTCCTATGTCTGTGCCTTGAAGAGACTATTCTATAGCTGAAATGCTCTGACATCCCTATTGCTTCTCGAAATGTTGCCAAAACCTCTATTTTATCTTGTCTTATCTTTGAAAAGGCTTTCCTGACCCAATCTTAGCCATTAATGATTGGCTTTAACCATGAACTCCTTCATAGCTGAAACTTTCCCCAGCTTTTCTTAGTTCCTCAATTATTTATCACATGGATAGTAGATAGTTTAAAGCTTTTTTGACTTGGCCTTTAAACCTGGAAAGAACATTGGAGATCAAAATTTCCACCCCTTCATATTACTGGTGAGGTACTAAAGCCCAGACAGGTAATGTATCTTGTCCGAGATCATCCAAGTAAGTAGTAATTAAAGCCAAGATTCAAAACCAAGTACATTGATTCTAGGGTCTTTTCCACTGTTACACAGTATGTGTATGTGTGGGTCTATGTAAGAGGGAGGGAGGGGGAGGGGGAGGGGAGGGAGAGGGAGAGAGATGGAAGGAAGGAACTAGATTTTTCCATTTAAAAATTGTAGCAAGAACATTTTATCCAAAAAAAAAAAAAAATACCTCCAAGATTATATAGAAAGTTAAACTTGTTTCTTTCTCTTTGGTTCCTTAATGATTCACTGCCATCTCTGCCCTATTATTCCTTTAACATACTTAGAAATTCATTCTCAATATCCTAAGGGATATATGACATGTATCTTGTATGTAGCATGATTCCTAAGCTAATATTTTTCAAGTCACTTTTCCCTTCCTTGATGCCCTATAATTTATCTGTTTATTTCCTTTTACTGTCAAAGGGAATTTGCCTCTGTGTGTGTGTGTGTGTGTGTGTGTGTGTGTGTGTGTGTGTGTGTGTGTTTAGAATTAGTTCCTTGAAGAAAAGGAAAGGAATATGTTGAACATGTCCAAGTTGAAAGCAGGGGAGAGAACCGGGGAAAATGATAAGAACTAGGAATACCCTTCCTCTGTGTTCCGCATTCTTCACACTTTGCCTGCTATTTCTGAGGCAGTTTTTGGTGTCTTTCTCTAGCTGTAGAATATGTTCCATGTGGAGGATATTGGAATACATTGACAATATATGACAAAGCTAAAAACGGCATTTCTTTTTCTGCAGAGCAGCAGATGTGTGTGCTGTTCCTCCTAAATAATGCTCAGCAATCAAAGATGAGGAAGGGGCGATGCTACTGAGATGCAGGGAGAGAAAAAGGAAACAGAATCCTTGCTCAGTCAGAGCCTTTTTGCCAAGCCTTGCTCTTATTTCCTCCAGGAGACCTTCCACTTAAGTGCCAGTGTAAATGATGCTCTTTCCAACTTACCGTCCAGACATCCTTAGCACAAAGATATGGGATCAAAGATGAAAAGGACTTCAGAGGCCAAATCCTTTATTTTGGAAGAGGAACCAAGGCATCAGAAAAGTCCACTAATTGCTCAAGGTCACATAGTTGGTAGCTGTTAAAAACAGAATTTGACCATGAGCCCTCTGACTCCAGAACCAGTCCTCTTTCTACTCTACTGTACTCAATGAAGCATTCCTGTCCATATGTGAGGAGATGGGTTCCTCAAAATCTATTATTTAAATATTCCATTCTAGTGAATTTGGCTTATTATATTGGCCTGGGAAAAGGATCTGCTTTGGTTTTTTTCCCTTAGATTTCCCTGTGAACTACTTGGTCTACAACTGAATTCTTTGGTGAAGTAGTTTCCAGAGGGACTGGACAGTCCTGTTTCCAGTCTCCATTAATAGGATTACAAATTAAAAACCAGAAGGGACTTTAGAGATGGTGAGTTCAACCAAACTAATAAAGAAATCAAGAGCAGAAATAGGTCACTTGCTCATATTTATATAACCTAGATTGTATGGCTCTAAATACATGATCTTTGGGTTTTACATTCAAATTCCTTTCTATAGTACCAAATCTGGCCACTGGACCCAGATGACTCCTGAGGAGAAAGGGAGGCTGGAAAGTTAGCACAGCTCCCCCTCACTCAAATCCAATTCATGTGCTTGTCATGGCATCTGTCTTGTCATGGTCTTCTTTGGGAATGAAGAATAAACATCATCAATATATTCCTAGGGAAAGGATTAACCTAAGAAATATGTCCAGTATTTTATGAATTCATTTTTTTGTCAGATTTTTGCAAGGCAATGGGGTTAAGTGGCTTGCCCAAGGCCACACGGCTAGGTAATTATTAAGTGTCTGAGACCGGATTTGAACCCAGGTACTCCTGACTCCAGGGCCGGTGTTTTATCCATTGTGCCACCTAGCCGCCCCAATATTTTATGAATTTAAACGGATATGTCTAGAGATCTATATTTTTGGAGAGGATGACTATATTCATAGAATATACATTCCCCAAAGCCAGGATCTATTTCACTGTTGACTTTGTCTTCCTAGTTTTGGGCATAGCATCTGGTGCATGTTAAGGTATGCTTGTTGAATTAAATTGAGAAAAGCACAGATCAACCTGAATATTCATAAATATTTTTTGGCTATTCATCAACAGTTTGTAAACTCCCGAAAGGCAGAGATTGGTGTGATATTTTTGTCTCTGTAGCCCAAGTGCCAAGTACTGTGTCTATTACATTAATAAATATTTGTTGAATGATTAAATGGTCATCACTCAAACAGAGGGAAGATTAGGATATTTTTTTAAAAAAAGAGGAACCTCAACTTATTAGATTTTCATCTATCTCCAAAGCACCTCATTTTTCTTGAGCCATCTTTTTCTCATTTGCCACACTGATTTTCTTGAGTCAACAACAATATTAATGAGGTATTATAGTTTTAACATCATCTCCAAGGGTGATCCATTTGTCATTACTATTAACTCACAAAAAGCAAACTGTTGAATTTGGAAACATGATTTGTCCTTCCAAGGTAATCTAGAGTAGAAAGATGGGAGGTGTGAGAGGAAAGAAGGACAGCATAAATGAAAGGCATCCTGGTGGCATTGACTATCACAGAATTTCCCAGCAGTGGTTTTAGCACTGCTCCTTCTCTCTTAAATGTAAATTATCCTCAACCGTTTACTGAATATCATACTGCCTACCTATATTTCTAAGCTAATTAACACATTATTTCCTGTCATGCAAACTATGTTCCTGCCAAAGTGGCTTTCTAACTACTCTCTATATGCAAAATTTCATCTTCCAGCTACATCTTTGCATAGTGCTTCCCTGATGAATGGGATGCCTGCCTCTCCTCCTCCTCCTATTTCCAAGTTCCCTAGGTCTTTTCCATGTTCAGTTCAAGCACCATCTCTTAAGAGAGCCTTTCTTGCTAACCCAATGTGTGACTTCCCTCAAGAAATTTTCTTATGTGCATCAATTTGTATATATTTTGCATTTGCTTATTAATATGGTTTCTCCTAAGTGAAATGTAAGTGCCTTTAGCTTAGGGATTGTTACAATTTTCTCTTTGTATCCCCAGCATCAAGGGCAATGTTCGTTAAATATTTACTGAATTGCAAAGTTCTGTTGAATTTTAAGTGCTGTACATCAATTACAATTTAAAGCTATCTGAGACCCAGATTGTAGGTTCATTTTGAACTTGTCAAGGCCCAACCAAATCTTGCCATATCTTTTCATTTGCCAGGGTAAAGTCTCCATTAGTTCTCAGGACTTTCTTTGAAGTAATTCTTACAGAGAGGAATTCAATTGAACTCCATATGTCTTTTGACCCTTTAATGCTTACCAAATTCTATTGATGGCCTTAATGTGAAGTAAAAATATCATAGCATCCCCCCGCCAAAGGATCCCGGGTTCTAGGAGGAGTCAGCAGCACCAACCCCAGATACTAAAGTCTGTAGGTGGCATGGCTAAAGAATATTTAATATTTCTTTTCCAGGGGCAGGAGGAGACACTCTAAGCACCTTCTAGCATTTGAGCCACGCTTCAAATAAGCTCTGTCCAAGTACAGAAAAAAACCAACAATATTTTATTTATAACCTTATTTTAGTTTTTTTTTTGTTTTTAAACTACAAATTCTGGTTCTAGAGTCATTAAAAGATCATGGGATTTATAGATTTTGACATGTAAATTAATCTCTTATTTGTTTGCTTTTTTTCTTTTTTTCTTTTCTTTTCCACAGAATGATCCTCCCAGTAAATACAGAACAGGTCATTACATGAAAAATATAAGATTTTGCATTTTTTTCCTCTTTCTCTCTTATAAATCTATGTCTAATACTGCATTCCCCCATTGGAGTATTTCATAAGGGCATGAGAAGAAGAAAAAAAAGAAAAAACAGAAGAGACAAAATAGACCGAATCTCACCACTAGAATTCACCATAAAAATCCCAAAGTGTAACAGAATTCTTACAAAATTTCCTAGACCAGTTCTTTAGGGGTTTGAGATCTTCTATGAAAAATATGGCAAAGAGGGAGGGAGGGCAGCAGGGGAAGGAAGGGTAAATAAATGCAGCAAAACAGGTTCTGAGGAATACACATGATTTTGTCTGCTTTAGATCACAATAGAATTTTTAATAAATAAATTTCTTTTCTTTTTTGTTTTTTTTGTAAAGACACTTTTTTGAAACAGTAGATTTAGCCCAGTCATTTGTGTCATTTTTTTATAAACCGTCTGTTGTTTTTTTTCTCTGTAACTTTTGTAAATGTTTTAGATTTGAGTCTCTTGTACATTGTCTTTCGAGTTCATTCGAATCAACAACGGTTCATGCACTGAACTGTGTATTGAGTTTATTGTGTTAACTGTTGTTGTGTGGTTGAAGGGAGATTTGTAAGAGTTATAGTGATTTAGGTGCTCATGTTCTATAGCAGGCATGGGCAAGTGGCTCTCTATGGGTGTGTCCCCTGTAATCTCATCATCCACATTAATGATCTCAACAGTCCGAGTGGGAGCATGGTGATTTTGCCGATGGTGCTGTTTTCTCATCTTGTAGAAGATGACCAACATCACCGCTGCCATAAGAGTGATGGCTACAAAGCAACCAATGATAATCTTAGTGGTTTTCATCACCTCATCAATCCCCGGAATGCCATTGTTTATATCAGTCACAGGGATGGTGAATGTTTTTTCCGTTGACCTTGTGCTCTGGGGCGTAAGAGAGGTGGTCACATTGGTGGTCTCCCAGTCAATGACTGGTGTGGGCCCCACATTGTTCTCTGTGGTTCGGGCCTCGTCCTGAGAAGGTTCCATAGTCTCTACGGTGACAGTGGAAAAATACGAGAATGGGGTAGTGGTTGCTGCGGTCACATTCAGGGTGGCTGAAGCTGTGGTATTCCCGACAGAGTTACTCACCATGCATGTGTACATGCCTGTATCTTGTATAGTTACATTAGTAAAATTTAATGTGCCATCACTGAGCACAGCAATCCGGACCTTGTATGCCCCATGTGTCATGACCGTCCCATTGGGAGTAATCCAAGATACAGAGGTCAATGAGGTGGAGGCCCGACACTTGAGCTCTGCCGCCATGCCCTCTGTGACATTGAGATCCGTGGGAGGCTCAACAATCACGGGAGCATAGCAGGTAAAGTAATTCTGGTCCAATTCCCCAATGTACCTCCCTTTCAGGTTTGAGGGTGTATTACAGCGGGCACAACATGCAGTATTTGAGGGTGCCATGTCCTTGATCCACCAACTGAGCCACAGAATATCACAGTTGCAGTTCCAAGGGTTGTGATGCAGGTGGATCCTTTCGAGGTGATGGAGGGGCGTGAAGAGGTCGTGAGGCAGTAGGGTCAGATTATTGTGTGCCAAGTTGATCTCTACCAGTGACTGAAGGTTGTCGAATGCATTCCTTTCAATCACTTGGATCTGGGATTGGATCATCCACAGTTTCTGAAGGTGCATCAAACCCTGGAAAGAGCCCGGCCTAATGGCGGACAAATGGTTCCCAGAAAGATCCAGCTCATCCAACTTGATGAGTGGGGTGAGGTTCGGGATTTCCCGCAGATTGCACATGGCAAGGTTCAGATACCTCAAGTTAGAGAGACCCTCAAAGGCCCCTTCTGAGATGTATGAAAGCCTCTTCAACTCTCCTAAGTCCAACCGACGCAAAGAAGGAATTCTGTTAAAAGCATACGAAGGGATGCTTTCGATGGGGTTATTCCGCAGCCAGAGTTCCTTCAGTTTAGACAGGTAAACAAAAGCCCCATTCGGGATGGTGGTCAGTCGATTGTCAAAGAGCTCCAAGGTGTTGAGGTTTGCCAAACCATTGAAGGCCCCGATTTCAATGGTTCGGATATGATTCCTGCTCAGCTGGAGGATCTCTAGGTGCCTCAAGTGTTTGAAGCTGTTCACCTTGATAATTTGAATCTGATTCTCATGGAGATTCAGGAGCCGCGTGTTGGTGGAGATGCCGTCAGGGACCTCTCTGAGATTTTTCCGCACACAGATGACCTTGCTGAACTGGTTACTACAGGAGCACACAGAAGGACAGGTTTGGGCCCTCACCAGACCAGCCACCACTAGGAGTTGGAGAGCCAAAAGCACCACAAGCAGGGGGTCAAATAGGGCCCTGTTAAACCTAGGACCTATCATTATCTGCTGTGGATGTAAGGTCATCTTGTTCAACATTCATAATTTATTTGGTGTTGGTCCTTCTGGAGTTCAAACAATCTGAAAAAGAAAATAAAAACAATGAAAATTAGATCTCTGACAAATATCTTTCATTGACCGGGGTCTACATTCAAACTCTCCATTCCCAGAGCTAAGAGAACAAGTGGTGAGCTATTCAATATTGTGAGATGTGCTCTGACCCAATAAGCATGTAACTCAAGTAGGACCATAAGTGAAAGTGCAAAGAAATGAAAGACAGGAGTGGTGGAACCAACACACACAATACCTTAACAGTCACCTGAAAAAAATGAATGGACCATTGCATTTATTAGAAAGGTCTCAATGTCATATAAAATGCCCGGATCATTGGATTAAAGACTAAGAGCACCCAGTTGGTTTTAGATTATCTTGTTACAGATGAGGAAAATAAGACCAATTGAGAGGACTTTCCCAAATAATAACTTTCAGAGCCAGAGTCTCTAATTTCAATTAGTCCAATTTCAATTAAGACAGTATTTATATATTGTACTAAGCACTGTGTTACACATTAGAGACACAAAGATACATGAAAAAAAATTCTCTGTCTTAAATGAGTATCTTAGGAGAATGCAAAGGAGGGCAGTCAGAATGATGAAAAGCCTGGATATAAAGGAAATGAGGATGTTTATCTTAGAGAAGAGAAAGCCCAGTTAGGACAAAAGAACTGCATTTCCATGTGTTAAAGACTATTACTTAGAAGAAAGATTAGATTTGTTCTGTTTTTCTCCAAAAGAAGCTTTTTTCTAACTAGGAAGATGAAAAGAAGCAAATTTATGTTTGATTTCTAGAAAAGCTTCGTTATATCAGATGGCTCCCAAAGCATAGTGGGACCTCCATGGGTACCAATGCTGCTTCTGGAGGCAGTAGATTTCCCCTCCCTGAAGGTCTTTGGGTAGGTTGGTCTATTTGCTGGGGATGTTGCAGAGTGAGAAACTGAACTCTGTGGTCAATGAGTTTTCTTGAAAATCTTGAAATTTTGTGACTTTTGAGTGACATTTCACTTCAACATTGGACAAATTTAACTTATGGTCCACTTATTATATTAGCATCTTTATATGAACCAGTCATTAACCCTCTTAATTTTTTTCCTTAGAAAAACAGCTTCTCTTTTTTATTTGGGGACTGACACCACACGCAATACTGACAACTTAATATCTGATAATGAAACCTTTGATAACATTTTCTTAACTATGAGAATTGAATATAATAACTCTGATATAAAATGGGTCAGGTCATAGGATCTCAGAGAACTTAGAGGCTATGTATTTGAATTGTCTTCCTTTTAAAAATGAGATAATAGAGGAACAGGAGAAGTTATGATATGCACAAGTCCACATAGGTAGTGGTCCTCTGAAAACAAATCAGGCACCTTTTTCACTCTGACAAACTATCTCCTATAATAGAGAAAAAAAGAGGGCATAGGATTTAGATAAAGAGCTGTATATTCAATAACCATCTGTTTTAATTTCTCTTCTGAGAATACTCTCCTAGGTAAAAGACTGTTACAAAAATAGGCTTTGGTGTCAGAGGACACAGACTCAAATAGTACATGTGATACATACTGCTTATGGAAGCCTGGATAATTAAGTTATCCTTTCTCAGACTCAGTCTGCAAATCTGTAAGATGAGGTGATTGGAGTCTATGATCTCTAGGTTCCCTTCAGTCTCTAGACCTATGTTCCTATGATCTATGAACTTGTGATATTCAGTAAGTATCCCCCTTTTCTCTGGGTTGCTTTATTACTAACTGTAAGGAGCTTCCCAAATCTTGAAGCCTGATTGATACTGAGATATTATTATCCACTGTATGTAGTGTTCCAAAGATAGAATCTCCTAAGCACTATAAAACTTCAATAGCTCCCTTTTACTTGTAGTTTAAATGGAAACTCTTCTGCTTATCATCTAGCTTCATCCTGTTGTTGGACCTGTGAATGAACCATACTTGTTTTCATATGCTTTAAATTTCAGTCTAACTAGTTGTGTGTGTCTCATCTCAGAGCCTTGTATACACTCTTTTCTAGTAAATTAATATTATTCCTCCTCATCTTTACCTCTTGAAAGGTCAACTTCATTTCTAGGATCAACTCAACTGCTACATTATAAAGGAGATCTTTCCTGCTTCCTCAATTGTGTCTCCCACTCCCTCCCTCCCTCCCTTTCTTCCCCATTAAAAATACTTATTTTTTTTATATTATGTACCTAGAGATAGATGGTAAAGTGGATAGACAATCAGATTAGAATTGGGAAGGTGTAGGATCAACTTTGGGTTTGGTGGATTCTATGTGATTCTGGACAAATAATTTAATTTCTTACTTCTCCCTAAAATACTTTTTCATTTCCTCATTATTAATTCCCAATGCCAATACATGCTAAGAAGAGTATCTATCTATCTATCTATCTATCTATCTATCTATCTTTCTATTCATCTATGTCTTATCTGTCTAAATTCTAGACTTATGATTCTTTGGTTACTTGTGTACATTTTGTTTCTATCAGTAGAATGTATGCTCCTAGAGAGACAGATTTCATTTGTCTTTTTTATCCCCGTTATCTTATAAGCCTCATTAGTAATAAGTGCCTAAGTAATATTTGTTGAGTTTAATTTAACTGAGTAATCCTACACTCTGTAGTCTTGGATGGGCATGGGGCACAGGAAATGTAAGAGAAGCATCCTTTATTACACCCCTCCAGCCATGAAGTCACCAACAAAGACCAGAACATTGTGATTTTAAATCATTCACTTTTTTTCTATCTTGTATCATGTTTATTCTCATCTCCCTCCTTGTGATGACAAAGAACTTTGTTTAATATGTTGAGAGGAAATAAGAAATGACTATTTAGAGCTAACTCTGCAGAGATCTGCTTATACATAATAAGCTCATAGCAGTAGGGCTAGTGTGGATCATTACCATCCTAATAAGGAGGCTAGAATGCTGACCAAATGCCAACAACATGCCAGGCATTCTTCAGATACTGTATTTCTTATAGTCTTTTCATAGTAGACATGTCACTAATGCTTACACAGACTTATTTGTATATAGTTACACCAAGCTCCATCCATTCAGTCTCTTCTAAGAAGACAGGGAGGAATGAACTGTCTGGGCTTCCCCTTCATCATTACTTCCTGTTGAGTCACAGTGTCTTGCTTTCCTGGTGACTTTTTCCTTACTTCCTTTCCAGGCTGTGGCGCATTTTCTATCTATTGCTTTTCTGCAAGGTCTCTCTGGAGTAGCGATTAATGAAATTCCCTATAAATCAGCCATAAGTGAAGTCTTATGAATTACAGCTGGCTCAGAGCACATTTATAACATAGAGCAACTGAATGCATAATGAATGGATCGACTGGAGCAAACTACCCTCCCAGACAGGTTCCCCACTTTAAGTTCCAAATGGTTTCATTTGGCATCAAAATGCCATGTTACGATATATGAGTGCATAAAAATTTATTTCTCACATCAAAGTGAAATCCATTTAAATATATTCAATCTTCAAAATGATATTGTCAGACAATGTATACTTATGAATTTATTTTGGGAGGTTTTATATTTAACTGCTCTGACACCCTAGAGTCACTTCCCAAAGGATGTCCTGTTTTCCTCAATATAGCTTTCTCTTTCTTTGTTCTACCAGTGTTTCTGGGACATCAATAAATAGTACATGGGTTGAAGCATAAGAAAGATGTAGCCAGAAGGGTCACTAACAGAATGAGTGATATGTAACAGCATTTTACAATTTTCTATTTAACCTATAGGATTGTTTTGGATCTATTTATTTATTCATTGTCTCCCCTATTAGATTGGGAATTCCTCGAAGGAAAGGACTGGTTTTGCCTTTTTGTATCCCCAGCACTAAGAACATTGCCTCCAACATAGTAGATACTTAATAAATTTTTATTGATTGACTGAATGAATGAAAAGTTTCTATGGTTGCACTGTAAAGAATTCTGGGCTTGAAGTTGGACTCCTCGTGGGAAGGAACTTTGTTTTTTTTTTTTTAATTTTATTTATTGGGGCAGCTATGTGACACAGTGAATAAAGTACCAGTCCTAGAGTCAGGAGGACCTGAGTTCAAATTTGACCTCAGACACTTAATAATTACCTAGCTGTGTGGCCTTGGGAAAGTCACTTAACCCCATTTACCTTGCAAAAACCCTAAAAAAATTATTTAAGGCAATAAAGTTAAGAGTGACTTGCCTAAAGTCACATAGCTAGGCAATTATTTCTGAAATCTGATTTGAGCTCAGGTCCTCCTGACTCCAAGGCCAGTGCTCTATCCACTGTGCCACCTAGCTGCCCCCATGAGAAAGAACTTTTTAAAAAATTTACAATGCTTAGTAAATTACTTCTTCATTCATTTATTTGGGACTATCATACTTTTGTGGCTATATTAACATAATTTAGGTTTTCTTTATGCATGGAGAAGAGGGGTGGGATTTAAAGTTCTTCCTATCTATTTACCTCTAAAGACTTTTTGCTAACTTTTTTTGTTTTGTTTTGTTTGTTTTGTTTTTGTGAGAGGAAGAAGTTGAGATTCCAATCACAAAGGGTGCTCAGACTGTCAGTTTTCTCCACTGATGTGCTTCAGTAACCCATCAGAAATATCACCTGGTTGCTAGGGACCCTGGGGGACTAGGACTTGATCATATCTCACAGTTAGTAAATGTCAGAATCCACACCTTCAGGGCTCCAAGTTTGGTCCCTTAGCTGCTTCACCTTGTGGTCTCTCATAGAGAAAGAAACCAATCGTTGTAGATGGTTCCTTTTTGTGAACTTCCTCCTTTGCATTTGCTTATGTTATTAAAAATAAGGATTAAAATAATTTAATAAACAATTAAAATAAAATAACAATTGAAAATGTTTCAAGTTTAGACTTGAACAATATCCCCTACTGAATGTTATAAATGAAAGAAAAATCTATAGGTGGCACAATAATCTTCATGTAGACCATATACAAAGAGGTTATTTCGATTCATTCATTCTTTCATTAGCATTTTTTTTTTTAGTTTTTGCAAGGCAAATGCAGTTAAGTGGCTTGCCCAAGTCCACAAGGCTAGGTAATTATTAAGTGTCTCAGGTTGGATTTGAACTCAGGTCCTCCTGACTCCAGGGCCTGTGCTCTGTCTACTGCACCACCTAGCTGCCCCTTTCATTAGCAATTTTAATGAGTATTATGTACAAAGCATTGTATAATGAATGACTAGAGATGAAAGGATAATCAAGGCATAGTTGCTGTCTTTCATATACATACATATATATATATATATATATATATATATAATGTATATATCATGTATTTAAATGAATCATCTATATTTTTCCTATGAACACACTGCTATTTGTTTTGTCAGAAAAACTATGAATTGGAACACTATTGTTCTATTAGAAACCAGGAGGGATGAGAATTCAGGGAAGCCTGGAGGGATTTGCATGAACTGATGCTGAGTGAGATGAGCAGAACCAGAAAAACATTGTATACCCTAACAGCAACATGGGGGTGATGATCAACCTTGGTGGACTTGCTCATTCCATCAGTGCAACAACCAGGGACAATTTGGGGCTGTCTGCAACGGAGAATACCATCTGTATTCAGAGAAAGAATTGTGGAGTTTGAACAAAGACCAAGGAATATTACCTTTAATTTAGGAAAAAACCCAACTGATATCTTATTGTCTGATCTTGCTATCTCTTAAATACTTTGTTTCTTCCTTAAGGATATGATTTTTCTCTCTCATCACATTCAGTTTGGATCAGTGTAAAGAAAAAAAGGGAAACAATGTAAACAATGGAAAGACTGACAAATTACCTCCTGGGGGGGGGGGGAGTAAGATTGGGGGGAAATTGTGAAACTCAAAATAAATAAAATCTTTAAAAATAACTATGATTACAGATAGAACTGCACTAAGACTGTTGGAGAACCCTATTTTAGAGAAGTTGCCAAGGGTCATTGAGAAGTTCAGTGACTTTCCAAAAGGAATAATATTGAAGATGTGTATAGAAAAAATGAGGAATGAAATGAACAAAACCAATACAATAATTTATTTTAAAAAGAACAAAACAACATTGTAAAGACAATGATGAAATCTGTAGAAACTATGAACAGTGCAATGGCCATCCATAATTTTAAAGGGCCAGTGATGAATCAAAATATATACCTCTTATATTCAAGATACAGCATAAAATAGGTTTCTTTTTTTGTATGAGAATTAAGAAATTTGTCCTCTGTCTCTGTCTCTGTCTCTGCCTCTATCTGTCCTTTCTCTCTCTCTCTCTCTCTCTCTCTCTCTCTCTCTCTCTCTCTCTCTCTCTCTCTCTCTCTCTCTATCTCTCTCTCATCTCTCTGCCACTATCTCTTCTCTCCTCCTCACCTTCTCCCTCTCCCTCTCCCTCCTCCTCTTTCTTTCCCTCTTCATCCTCTTCTCCCTCCAGTGGGATGCAAAGTGATATGGAAGAGAAAATACATTCCTGTTAATTAAAGGAAAAGAATACTTTCAAATGGAGAAGGTTGAGAGAGAGCCACAGGTGTGTGTAACTGTAATACTTCATTGTTTTACTTTGTTACTAGAGAAATCTGCCTGAGGTGAAAATAACTTGGAAATGACTAATAATGTTCAAACAAAACATATTGATAGAACTTTGTTTTATTTTAAATGGGGGTGTGTGGAAAACAAATAAACAAAGGAATTGCCCTATCCTCAGGGGCCTTATCTCTCAATAGGAAGGATTAGTAGACCTTCACAAGGCATGTATGCATACCTTCCTAAAACCAATTAAGAACTCAGTTTCTTCTAATATTTGATTAGGAATTAGAGCAATTCGATTTCCATAAGACTGTATTTAACCCAAAGTTAACAACCTTTTACTAAATACCTACTATGTGCTTTGTAAATATACTGTGCTTGCACCAATTGAGTGATGGGCTTTGTGGTAGGAGACTAAATCTACAAAAACCAAAAGAATGAAACAAGAGTCCCTGCAGGGGAAGGGTAGGCAGACCTGGGACAAAATCAGCCCCATTTCTACCTAAAACACATATTTTGTATATTTAAAGTATTGGGGGAAGAGAAAGCTATGCCTATTACAGCAGAATCCCCAGATAAGGGTACTATGAGTAATATACCCAAATAGAAAATAACCTCATTGAGGGCAGGGGCAGTATCACCATTTTGTTTCTTTCCCCAGAACCTAAACTAATGTCTGATATATAGATATAATGTATGCTTATTTCTTGATTGAGAGTCTTATGCAGGAGGCAGCATTTAAACAGATACTAGAAGTTGGCAGAGCTGCAACTCCTTTTTAGGGAAACAAAAATACTGAAGACCACCTTAATTATCCCAGGCACAATCCTCAGGAATATAATATTATGATAGAGAGAAAGAAATAAGAATAAAATAAAATAAATAAAATGCTGGTTTATAAACTGAAAGTCAGATCCATTGGATCTTAAAACCCTAGCTCTGAAATGAAGTCACAACTTGGCTAGGCTAAAAATAAAATTAATTTGTTTTTCTTGCTGTTTGCCTTCACATCATGCATCAAAATAAGCATACTTCATGGCGGGCTCTAGCGGTGCCTGCCTCCTTTTGATCAGAGTCACTTTTCCAGGTTGATTATTTATGAAGTTATGAAATATACATGGCCAACTTGTTACCTGAATTAAAGGGTGGACTTGGGGATTTTCTGGGTCTGTGTTTATATTTGATGCTGGATGCTTGTCATCCTTGCATTCTTTCAAGTGATTCCACCTCCAGAGGCTTTTTCTGATATACTCCAGGGGCTAATTCTTCTTGCCCTTACAAGGGATCTTATAGGAACTGTGTAGATCTTTTGTCCTGTCTCAGATGTATGACTCTGGGCCAGTCACTTAACCTCTGTTTGCCTTAATCCCCACTAGAAGGAAATGGAAAATCACCCCACAGGGAAAAAACCCAGACAATCTTCTCCATGGAGTAACAAAGAGGCAAATAGGACTTCAATGACTAAATAACAAACCTTCTAGGCGCATATTCTTTCAATCATGAAATATATAAGCTCCTTAAGGATGGGGATTGCTTTTTTAAGAATTTGATTTTTTTTTAAATTTTGCTCTTAGGACCTCAGTGCACTTCCTGGAACATGACAAATGCCTAAAAAATACTTGATTGGTTGGTTAGTGGAAGGAGTATTCTAGAGCTGATTGTTAAATTCTCAGAGTGAGCATTTACAACCCGGAAATCAGAACAAGCAACAAATCAAAACCTGATATATTGTTTTGCTGAATGTCTAGTCTTACTATGACTGAGAAAATGTTAATAATGTAGATTAAAATCAAAAGTACATCATCACACACAAACACAGATTTTGGACAGCTGCTTTTAAACCATTCACTAGCATGTTCCCAGTTAGTAGTCATGAAACATGAAAATGGAAAATATGATTCCATATTTCCTAGGTCTTGATGAACTTTTGATATAAAAAAATTCTTGAGTTAAAGTCAAGATTTTTGATGACCAAGAATGAGATTATTGCCTTATCCATGAAGCCTCTGTATCTAGGTGGCTCAGTTCACAGAGCACTAGGCCTGGAGCAGAAAGACCAGAGTTCAGATTTGACCTCATATATTTACTTGCTGTGATCTTGGGCTTGCCAATTAACTCTTGGACTCAGTTTCTTTATCTCTCAAATGAATTAGAGAAGTAAATAGAAAATCACTCCAGAGTCATAAGCAGTTAGACACAATTGTGAAAATCAACTGATAACATAATATTCAGGATAATTTGACATTCAAGCTCCTCCAGTTGTAGGGAACACATGGGATTCACCATCTGATTACTGTATAATTTTAATTATCACTAGGTATGTTGCATATATTATTATAGATTGTTGATGATAATATAATTAGATTATAATATAATGAGTATAGATTATTATAATATACATTATTATAGATTATTATAATATTATAGATATTATACATTATAATATAATGATATTATAGATTTCTGGACTTGGAGCAAGAAAACCCTGGGTTCACATCCTGATTCATATACTTATTAGCTATGTGATTCAAAGTAAATCATTCATGCACTGTCTGCCTTAGTTTATCAATCTGTAAAATGAAGACAATTACAGTAACCTGTCTCAAATTGTTGTATAGATCAAATGAGATAACAATATTTAAATTACTATGAAAATTTTATGCATTGTTAAAATAATACTGATAGCAATATTACCTGGCTTGTATAAAGAGGGCTTATTTGGTAAGGTGCATTAATCATATAATCTTTGTTAAGAGATCATTCCTTGTATGGAGCTGAAATAACCTTTCCTGTAGCTTCCATTTCCACTTCCTGTTTTGTTTTGTTTTTTAATTTGTCATGCTTCAGATTTCAAGGAGAATAATGCCATACTTCTTTCATCTGACAACCTTTCAAATATTTTAATGTTACTGCTACATAATCCAAGACTTCAGTTGCTTCTACGGTTCCTTCCTGACATATTTTCTGCTTCCTAGTCATCCCAATCTTCTTCTCAATGTATTTTTATTTCCATGTTCTGGATGTGCTCCAGGTTCTTCTTTCTAGAGCGTGGTGCTCAGAAGTGAATAAAATATCTCATGTGTCATCTGATTAGCACTGACCTCTATGTTGATATCTACCAGTTAATCAATACAAAAGCATTTTATTAAGTGCTTACTATGTGTGAAGCACTGCAATATAGAAAGACTCACTCAACTAATATTGAAAAAAGCAATACAATGAAAGAAGAAATAAGCCTGGAAAAATAATGTAAAGAGTTTGGACTCAAGTCAAAAGTCGTCATAGGCAATTGGACAGTTAGTTTCATCCCATCTCTTCTCAAATGTAGGTTTTGCAGCACTAAATGCAAGGATGAGAAAAGAGTTGGCCTGCCTTCAAAGCCTGAAAACAAAGTTTCTTTAATAATTCCAAAGATTTCCCCAAACACAAGCCTATCATTTAAATGAGATAACTAGGTGGCGATATAGATAGAGCACTGGGTCTGGAATCAAGATCATTTTCTGAATTCAAACCTAGCCTTGGGACATTTACTCATTGTGTGACACTAGGAAAGTCATTTAACCCTGTTTTCCTGTTTTCTCATTTGTCAAATGAGCTACAGAAGAAAATGGCAAAATACTCCAGTATCTTTGCAAAGAAAATCCCAAATGGGGTCATGAAGTGTTGGACAGAACCGAAAAATGAATGAACATAATTTTAATATTGTTGCCTACTAATAAAGCAAAACTCAGAGTCAAGGAGTAGTAAAGATTCTAATAATTAGAAATGATTGTCAGAATACAATGTAGAAGCACAGGACATGAGCAAGTTGCAACTCACAGTAAATGAGGGACTATAAAAAAGAAATGAAGTAAAGAAGTTTATCAATAAAATATTGATAAATATACTGCTACTAGGAATGATAAGAAAAGGCAGAATTTATATCATTTTAAGGTTTGCAATGCGTCTTGCAAATATCTCATTTTATTTTCAGAACTCTGGGAAGGAGGTACTATTATTATCTCCATTTGATGGATGGGAAATGGAAGTACAGAAAAGTTAAGCTCAAGGTCACAAAGTTATTGTCTACAGCACAATCTGAACAGTTTTTCCTAATTTAAGCACTTTATGCTTTGCACTTTGAACCCATATAGTGAAAATGTGGCATAACACTTAGACCAAGTGTTTCCTTTCTGAACTTCTAAGAAAGCAAAACAGGTTCTCATATTGTGAAAATGAGGTAGACCCCCACGAGATAAGAATGAAAGTAGGGATTGTTATTGCTTTCATCTCTGTATTCCTGTCACTTAGCATGCTTGGCCTATAAATAGTTACTAACAGTAGTAGTAGTAGTAGTAGTAGTAGTAGTAGTAGTAGTAGTAGTAGTAGTAGTAGTAGTAGTAAAAGTAGTAGTAGTAATAGTGGTAGTAGTAGTAGTAGTAGTAGTAGTAGTAGTAGTAGTAGTAGTAGTGGTGGTGCTAGTATGCTTATTAATAACTGAGTAGGCCATGTATCAGTGTTAAAGCAGAAGGCAGACATGGATGGTTGCAATCTACAACACTGGAGGGAACATCATAGAGAGAATATAAAGGAGATCCCTCTTTGTCAAAGCCATCTTTGTCAAATTCTCTCTCTCTCTCTCTCTCTCCCTCTCTCTCTCTCTCTCTCTCTTTCTCTGTTTCTGTGTGTGTGCTTCTCTCTGTCTCTGTCTTTGTCCACTTTGATTTTTCAAGCAACATGATCTTAATAATAATGTTTTCCCTTCATTTTCAAAGAAGACCATGACAACAGAGAGGTGATGCCATGACAAGCACATGAATTGGATCTGAGTCGGGGGGGGGGGGGCTGTGCTAAGTCCCCAGCCTCACTTTCTCCTCCAGAGCCACCTGGGTCCAGTGGCCAGATAGGAATCAGGCCAACTGGAGATGGCCCTGAATGTAAGGTAATCAGGATTCAGTGACATGCCTGAGGCAAGTGTCTGAGGCTGGATTCGAACTCCTGTCCCCCTGAATCCAAGGCCAGTGCTCTATCCTCTGCACCACTTGGCTGCCTTACTTAATAGAAAAACACAATCCTGAACTGCTAAATTTTGCATCATACCTAAAGAACCTTGAGTGACTTGAGTACTGAAAGACAAAATGCTGATTTGGAGAATGATACCAGAGAGCTACTGAAATCAGATGGAATCCAAGATTACAAGTTAATATACACTGAAGTAAAAATATATATGGAAACATATACACATGTGGAAACATGAATGCATCTACCAACATGTATATACACAGTACATATAGATAGCTATATAGACATACATGCATGTGCTTCTTCATATCCTGGGCACAGGAAGAATATAAACTAGTCATATAATCTGGCAATTCAGGATGTACAATGAGATATTCTTTTAGTCTAACAAAGGGTAGAAAAGAGTTCCCAGGTACAAAAACCTGAATATCTCAAATGAGTTATTATCAAGCATTCAGAATTTTCAAAATAATGTTCCTTGCTCCATTATTTTGTGATCCCAAGAAAATCATACTTATTCATTTTTTTTTTTTTACTTCAGGCCCTGACAACTCTCTCCTTCCCTTACACCTAAGGGTTAAAGAAAGGATAAGTAATTAAAGAAACCATTGACAATCATAGCATAAGAGATTTAGGGACCGAAGAACTTCAGAGGTCATCTAGTCCATCTCCTTCATTTGCCAGAAGAGGAAACTGAGGCCCACTGGGGTGATGCCATTTGCTCAAGTTAGCAGAAATAATAAGTGGCTGAGCCAGAATGTCACCTCAGGTCCTTCATGTGCAACTGTGGCACCACTTTTCCTGCTGCAATTCCTTCCAAAGATATCATTCAGGAATATCCAGACAGAAAAAGGAATAGAATAGACAAGAAGTAAAAAGAAAAAAAAAAGATAACACATGGCACCTCAGGTCTCACAAATCAAAATCAATTATATCAATTAAGTTCTATGTGGCAAGCACTGTCTTAATCCTGAAGATACAAAGAAGGAGGAAAAAATATGGAGCTGATGGACAAGTTAGGATTTGAACCCAGGTCTTCGAATAATAAATGCAGTTTCCCCACTGCTCCTGATCCAATAGGACTCTGAAACTCAAGGCAGGCAAAGAAATGAACGGTTTGAAAATGTTGGCAGTGCTGTTAATGACCTTGGGGCCCAGTGTTTCCTTTGGATTGATGACTGGCTGGGAGGAGTTGATGGTCATTAACCTCCAACTGCTCATTAATCCCAGGAAATGCTTTGTGCCAAGGTCATCATTGCTGTTATAGGTTGAAAACAAACACACCAGCAACAACCCAAAAAAATCCTATGGATTTTCACTTAAATGAGTGATGACATTTCAATTGATATGTTCGAGGATGCTGGAGAGAATGAATGCCTCACAGACGGTCAGTCCAATTTGTCAATTCTTTGCTCCAGGGGCATCAAGCACTTGCCTCCCCCATCATTAATGGTCAGTACACAGGCCTGACTTCTCAGACCAAAGGAAAATTCATAAACATCTTAATTCTCTCAAATCAGGTTCCCCCAAATTGATGAACATTGAGAGCCCTCACTATATGCTACATGGTGGGAGATGTGAGTATTCCAGCTAATATGATTGGGATGAGAGGCAATATGGAACATCAGAAGATCTGGGTTCAAGTCAGCTTTTCAGTGTTCTGGTTGTGGCTGTTGTTTGGTTCTTCTAGTTCTGTCCAACTTTTTATGAGCCCATTTGAACTTTTTTTTTTTTAACAAGTATATTGGAGTGGTTTGCCATTTCCTTCTGACTCAGGAAAGCAGGGTTAAGTGACTTGCCCAAGGTCATACATCTAGGAAGGATCTTCATCCTGACTCCAAGCCATTATGCCACCTAGCTGCTCTAGGAAACTCTCTAATATGATGCATTTCACAGAAAATGAAAAATCTGAAGTGTTAGAGGGTTTATTTCTCTGGTAGTGACTTTTCTCCTAAGTGTTGCCACTTCCTTCTTTCAATTCCCTGACCTAGTCAAAATATACTTGTCCACTTCGACCTTCCATATTTTCTAGGCCCTCAAATTTTGTCTAACCTTCTTTTCTTCTTCCTCTGACCTTGGATTGCTTTCAGATCCCTCTAGCTAATAGCAATTCATTCTTAGACAATACTACCTCCAATCTAGCATAACATGATTTGTGCTAGAATCTGAAAATGTTCACTAGAAGTAAAGGGAGAATTTCATATGAAAACCCTCTAATGGAGCCAGTGTTTATGAGGACTTCAGAAAAGAGAAAGGGAAAAAATTGAAATCCATTAGTGTGATTTCTAGTCACTCTCACATAATCAGAACATAGATAACAGGGAGAGCCTCCTAATTGGCATTGAAAGAGAGGTTCAAATAACATATCAATGCTGTTAAAATTGCTTAATGAGGAAACCTTCTTGAGGACCTACCAGATAAATAGAAATTATTGGAATTTGCCATCTCTTGTCACTACCCCCTTCAAAACACAGCCTGAATGACTTTCTATAAAACAAGCATTTTTTAGCTGTAGGACCCTGGGAAAGTCACTAAGTTTGCCTCAGTTTCTTTTTCTGTAAAATATTGCACTTGCCTCACAGAGTTGTGGTAAAGATCAAATGAGATAATATTTGTAATGTTCTGCAAAGTTTATAAGTAATAAGTTCCATGTTTACATTTTCTTCTAATATCTCTCTTTATATCTAGGTCATATAATCATTTTGGCCTTATCTTGGCAAATGGTGTAAGATACTGGTCTATGCCCAATTTCTGCTCTTCTACTTTCCAGTTTTCTCAACAATTTTTTTAACAAATGATAAATTCTTATCCCTAAAACTTAAGTCCTTACACTTGTCATATACAAAGTTACTGTATTCACTTGCTGCATAAAATTGTATGTCTACTCTATCTTGCATAAATGCTAAATATTATTACATAAAATAATAATTATTTTCTCTATAGGTACATTTGTAGGAAAATCTGTGCTATGGCCTGAACCAGAGACACATTTTGCCAAGATGATTCATTGCCTCCATTTCCTCACCTCCTCAACCACTGTATTTTAACAAACCTATCATTAAATTGAAATAAGTCACTCCAAGGTTACCCAAGATTTCTTTACTGTTAAATCAGCTAGCTTACTCTCAGGTTTCATCCTTCTTTTGTAGCTTTTGAAACTCTCAGCCTCCTCTCCTTCCTGAACACCAGCCTCTCTTAGCTTCCATAATACTATTCTCTTGATTCTCTTCCTCCTATCTCTCAGTTCGAATTTTTTTGCAGTCTCCTTAGTTGGCTCATTACCCATCTTGAAGGTCCCTTAATTGCTGCACTTACCAGAAAATTCTATGCAACTCTTCCTCACTGAAATCTACTTTATGCACTAGTCAAGACTTAACCCTCATGATGTCATTGGTCTTCGGAAATGAAGGATCAGCAGCAACAACTGTGACAGATGAGTTGAAATAAAAGGCTTTGAGCTTAATTTGTTGACTTTGGTTAAGTTCATTTTCTGTGCTATAAAATTCCAATCAGTAAAAATGCAAAAAATCATAAGTGTTTTGTCTATATTACAATATACAGAGTAAGAAAACAGATATGAAAGTGGAAGAACTTCAAAACAACATTGCTCTATAAAGGTTAAGTAGGTCTGATTAGTGTTTTTTCCCCTTTCCCCACCTCTGGAATTGGGAGCTTTAGGGCACACTGAAAGGGATGAATGAAAGAGAACTGCATTTGAAGCCAATTCCTATTTGTTCAGCTATTCTAAGCTATCAGGTGAGGTAGACATACAAGAAATCCTCCTTATCTCACAAAGAAAAAACCTGATTCACAGAGAAGACAGAGTAAACAGTCATAGTCCCATGGAGATTCATCATATTGCAATTAAAAAATAACCTTTGGGTTCTAATCCCACCTTTTACATATGATCATAGATTTGGAAGTGGGGGTTTAGAGGCTATCCAGACTAATCTCTTCCATTTTTAGTTGCAGAATTTTACACAGAGACAAACATTCTTTACAGAACTAGGTTATAGAACTGGGTTATGGAACAGGAAATTTGTCCTATTTGATGTTCCATATTATTTCTAACTAGCTGCATGCCAATGGCCAAACCCTTTTTAATCTCTAGTCCTATTTTTCCCCATCTGTATAATGGGTACAATAATCCCTCTAATGTTCCTCCCAGGGTTGTTATATGTATCACATTAAATGCAGACCTCAAAATCATATTAAATGTCATTTATGGTTCAAATAGACTATTCCAGCCATTAATTCCCCACTATAACCATTCGAAAATATGATTTTTTTTCTTTTCTTTTCTTTTTAGGCTCATGAAATGAGGAATAAATATCAAATACTAATGATGAAAATAGAAAATATTTACATTATATACTTCACCATGTTGATTATTAGTTGGTTTGGATATGTTTTAAAGTCAGTTTGAGAGTCAGGGTGGCACAGTGCATAGAATACTGGCCCTGGAGCAGGAGGACCTGAGTTCAAATCCAACTTCAGACAATAATAATTTAACCTAGCTGTGTCACCTTGGGAAAGTTGCTTAACCCCATTACCTTGCAAAAATAAAAAAATATATATAAGATCCAGCATAGCATAATAGAGAAGAAATCAGCACGCTTCAGACAAAAAAATAAAAGCTTAACCCCTTGATCTAATATATATACTGGCTGGAAGAACCTACACTTAACCTCTGAGTGTCCTCCTCCTTGTGAGTTGAAGGGAGGCTTCCATTGTGAGTGGTAAATAGAGTTGACAAATTTGGTGGCTAATTAATTCATACAGTGTCTCTGTCTCCATCTTTGTCTCTCTCTCTCTCTCTCTCTCTCTCTCTCTCTCTCTCTCTCTCTCTCTCTCTCTCCTCAATCCTAGGACCCTATCTATTAAGAATATATCTTGGGGTGGCTAGGTGGTGCAGTGAATAGAGCACTGACCTTGGAGTCAGAAGTAACCTGGGTTCAAATCTGACCTCAGACACTTAATAATTACCTAGCCGTGTGGCCTTGGGCAAACCACTTAACCCCATTGCCTTGAAAAAAAAATTAAATAAAATAAAGAATATATCTATTTCCCTAATTTTGTGGCAGTTTTAGAGTCTAGATTAGAATAATGTTTGTCCTTCATTTTCAAAGACCACCACATCGGGGAGGTGATGCCAAGACAAGCACATGAATTGGATTTGAGCGAGGGGGTGCTGTGCTAAGTTACCAGCCTCGCTTTCTCCTCCAGTCATCTGGCGCTAGTGGCCAGATATGAATTAGGATGATTGGAGAGGGTCCTGGATTCAAGGTTATCTGGTTTAAGTGACTTGCCCAAGGTCACACAGCAAATATGAGTCAAGTGTCTGAGGCTAGATTTGAATCCCCTCCTCTGAACTACAAGGCCAGTGCTTGGGCATCTAGGTGGCCCAGTGGCTAGAGTGCCGGTCTTGGAGTCAGGAGGACCTGAATTCAAATGTGACCTCAGACACTTAATAATTACCTAGCTGTATGACCTTGGGCAAGTCACTTGACCCCATTACCTTCAATAAATTAAAAAAAAAGAATAGAAAACCAAACAAGGGGCCAGTGCTCTATCCACTGCCCTACTTAGCTGCCCTTGATTAGAATATGGCATAATGAATGGATAGAGTGATAGAATTTGCATTAGGAAGACCTGAATGCAAATGCTGCCTCATTTACTGATTATGAGACCTCAGTCAAATCATTTAAAATGAGGTGAAGTCAGTTCTAGCTCCAAATCTGTCACTATGATACATCTAGGCTAAAGTGTCCTAGAATCTCAGTTGTATCTGAACAAGCATCTCTCTTATGTAATTCTAAGTGGTCATCCAAAATGTTGTTGAAGACCTCAAACCAAAGAGAACTCATCACCTCTTCAGATAACCAATTCCGCTTTCAGATAATTTCAATTGGTAGAAAGATGTTGGGGTTTCTATGTTGTTCCCCCCCCCCCATCTCAAGGTTAAGAATGTCTCTGCAATAAGGGGCAGTTAGGTGGCGCAGGGGAGAGAGCGCTGGCTCAAGAGTCAGGCGAACCTGAGTTCAAATATGACCTCAAATACCTAATAATTACCTAGCTGTGTGACCTTGGGTAAGTCACTTAACCCCATTGCCTCGTTTAAAAAACACACACAAAACAGGAATGTGTCTGCAAGCTCCCTTGGGGACAAGAACAGACCAGATCACTCTTCTATTTCATAATTCTTCAAATTCTTAAAGGCAAATTGCTGTCAGAGCTTCCCTAAGCCTTCTAGTCTCAAGGACAAATCTCCTTCCAATTGATTGTCCTCTGAGGTGGACTCTAGACCAGCCACCATGCCCACATATGCTCCCCATGTTGTCACCGTCTTGGCGAGGAATTATTAATGCAGACTATAATGACCACAATTGCATCATTCCAAGTGGTAACTGCAGCTCCCTCCTCATTCACTTGGACTAGTTTATTAAACTTCACTCCCAATTCTTTTGTTTTTGAAAATAACCATTTCCAGCTAATAACACAATTACACTTAAGTATCCGAGCCCATTTGAGTATTATTGCATTTGTTGAAGCTAACTGAGTCCAAATTACTTCCTCATTGTTAAAAAGAGAAGGAGGGAGGGGAGGGGAAAGGATGAGAGGGGAGGAGGGAGGGGGCCGAATGGGGAGGGAGGGAGGGAGCTGGTGCTGCAGCTAGCCTCAAGTCCAGTAAATGACAGTTAAACTTCCTGTCCACGGTTACTATGGAAACCTCTTAAGGTAAGAGTGAACACAGACATTATGTGGGCCTGCAATTTACAAGCTGTTTATTTAATTATGATGGAACATGAGACAGTTAGGGACAATACAATTATCATACTGATAGCATTTTGGATACAACAAATAGGTAGAGAGGAAGAAGTTATTTTTCTTTTGGGAAAATTGCTTGCATGATGGGAATTGCTTGCAAATACAATGCATGCCTTAAAAAAAAATATTCCGGGATTCCGTAGTCTCCCTGTTCCCCCCCCCGCCCCCATAGGTGGACCCCAAAGGAGCAAGATGATGTCCTTTAAAGAAAACCCTTGAAGAATTTCTCGCCCATTACATCCCTTCCTGGCCTGGCGAACAAAACCAAGGTCATGGTCTATTTTCAATTAAACCTGCAGCAGGCCCAAGGCAGGCACAGCTGGAAAGCAAGTCCATTATTGCCCGATAGATCACTTCGGAGCCATGAATAGGTCTCCAGTGCTTTTCTGCTTTGTCCACATTTGAATATAAAAATAAAGAAAATCCTTCCAAATGAGCTCTTTGCTTCCTTTTGGGGAGCCACTGGGGGTATCCAGAGGGAAAACAATCGGCCCCTTTTTTCTTCCCCCCTGGTATGGCAGGCTACTTTAGGGCCGGGGGCATTGCTGACATTCTTTCACGAGGCTACTAGCAAACCATTTGATCTGAGGCTGGCCTGGATTTATTAATCTCTCTCTCTCTAAACACTCGACTGATTGTCCAAGGTTGATTCAAATACTGCAGAGGTTCAAACAGCCTCTGTGGAACCAAAAAGTCACTGAGAAAGGGGGGGAAAAAAAGGCAGGATTCCGCATGGCTGAGGTATAGCTTCAATTCAGAAAATCATAAATCTAGAATTGGAAAAGTTCTAAGGCAGAGTGGTACAGTGAGTGGAAAGAGGACTGAACTTTAAGTTTTAAATTCTGGATTCAAATGCCAACTCTTCTGTTTAATACCTGTGAGACCTTGGCTAAGTATTTCCCTTCCATAAAAAAAGGGGAAATGAGGTTATATGCCCTTTGATTTCCTGCCCTATGATTTCCTGAATCTAGGATTTGAACCCTGGGCCTCAGTTTCTTTTTCTCATGTATCATGTTGCCTCCTATAAGCATTAAAGACAAACTATTTATCAGGTACTATCCTGGGGGTTGAGGATCCACAGGAGACTCATCACCACCTTCCTTCCCCACCCCCTGCAAATAGTCCCTATAAATATGAGCTCTAGGTCCTGATGAAAATACTGGGTGGTATTAAAGATCTTCAGGATTCCACAAAAAGAAAAAAACTCCTTTATGAACTATTCATTTCAGTTAAACCTTTTAGACTCTGTTACCTGTTTTCTGTGGATCTTTTATTCAGTTTAGGGAGTTAATTATTCCTTAGGTTTTATTTTGCATGATAAACAGAGAGCAAATTAGACCAAAAAGCAGTAGTGCCTTCAAGGTATGTGTGTTTGTGTGTGTCTTTCTCTGTGTTTTCACTCTCTTTCTCTCCATAGGTGGTAGTATAGACTGTAACCTGTGTATTATTCAAAGTCAGACAATCTATTTACTGTTTAATTAAATAAGATCGAATGTGTGTGAGTGGGGAAGGCACTCAGCATTTTAGGACACTGACTTAAATAGCTAATACTTATTTCAATTGAAATTTGGGGGGAATTCTAAATTTATTTCTATATTTCTGGTGCTCATCCTATTCTTAAAATATATTTATAGCTTTTGATTTTAAATATATGCATGTGTGTGTGGGGGGGGGTTGGAATACTGATTTCAGTTTATCATCTCAACATGATCATTCACATTTCACTTTATCAATGCAAATCAACCAACCTTTGCTAATGAATTTATCATCTAAGGGCAACTTGGAAGAAAAAGAAAGGAAAGAAAAAGAAAAAGAAGGAAAAGGGTGGGAGGAAGAAAAGGGAAGGGAAAAGGGGAAGGAAGGACAGAAAGGTGGAGGTAAAGATTTGCTATTGTTCCTTTGCTAAGTGCTGGATGTTCAAATAAAACAAAATTAAAGATATTCTCTGCTTTCAAAGAGTTTATTTTCTAATGGGGGCATATAGGTTAATATGTTCACAAGAGAACTTAAGTGACATTGAAACCAGTTAGACCTGCTGGTGAGGTGAAGCCTGCTAGCGCAATGACAAAAGGAACTCCATACATTAGAGTTAAGCTCTAATTTTTATGATTTCTACCGTACCTTTTCTGAGAGAGATTTGGAATGGTACAGACCATGAATTGAGGATGCAGCTTGAAAGCAGAAGAGAAGCATGAACAACAACTCTAGCTCTTTCTAGCCCTTACTATGATTTAGAGGTCAAGTGGACAAGTCATTTAGCCCAACTGATCATCTTGATTTTAAGAAGTAACTACTTTCTGTGATCAATTCAGTTGTTCCTTGTTCACTACTGAAGTATGTGAAACTCTAATATGTTTCATGAGGTTCAGGTGAAGGAACTGGAGAGGAAATTAACTTGCCCAGAAGAGAAAACAAGTCCAAGGATTTGAGAGGCACACCCAAGTATTGGTCTGCTCACCAGAAGTGAGGACCACTTGTTTGTATTGTGGTTGGTGTGGTTTGACCCTAGAGGACAATAGAAGAGATAGTGGAATTTGAGCAAATAGGCAGGTTTAAGATTGAAATCAGGAAAACAAACAGAAACAAACATACAAAAACCCATTTCCTAATCATTAGAGCTACCTGAAAGTGAGATTAGGATTGAATGGTTTCTTTCTTCATTAGTAGTCCCTAAGTAAAATCTAGATAACCCGTTTTAGGGATGTCAAAAATGAGACTTCAGATACTTCTTGCTCCACCCTCGAACTCCGTATTTCAAATCGCTTAATTATAAATTTGAATCCATGGGGACTCCAGAGATCATCTCTTCTATTCATTTCATTTTAGAGGTGAGGAATCAAGCTCATGGAAATGACTTATCCAAGGTCATACTGGTCACAAGAAGCAAAAGTGGAATTCAAACTAAGTTTTCTTGATTCTCCCTCAGTTCATTTCAATAGAATATTATATGAGCATATGTCTATATATGTATGCATATACTTGCATATACATGCACATAGATACATGTAGCTATCTATTAAACTTCTTGAGGGCAAGAACTGTTTTATTTATGACTTTTTTATACTCATTGCCTACCCCTATGCTGAGAATATAGTAGACATTTATGAAATATTTGTAAGGCTAAATAAGAATAAAAAATACTTGAAGTAGCTATGTGGTACAGTGGATAGAGCAATGGGCCAAGAGACAGGAAATCCTTGGGCAAGTCACTTAACCCTGTTTGCCACCATTTCCTCATCTATAAAATGAGCTTGAGAAGATAATGACAAATCATTTGCCTACCTTTGTCAAGAAAACCCCAAACGAGTTCATGAAGAGTTGGACAAACCTGAAACAACTGAATAATAAATATAAAATATTTGCATGATTTTTACAAGGAGGTTGCTATGGGAAAGCCCTTTTGCAAGCTGGAAAAAAAAGAGAAATGGAAGTGAGCATTTGTCATTGTTTTCTCAAAATCAGTGGTATCTTACAGCAGCAGGTGCTGACACAAAGTCACTGGTGCTACCACGTCTGTTAGCTGCCATTACTGAGTTTGACAGGGAGCCACTCTGAGTTCATTGCTGTCAAAACATTCAACATACTGGGGAAAGGACTTAACGTGAATCATTCACCACTTAGTTTCCCATTGTGGTCAGTATAGCTCAAGGAGTCAGAAGCTTTTCCCATGTATAACCGCCCCGTGGAAAATTCAGAGAAGAACTCAGTGCATTTCTCTGTTTGCTGCCACCACCGCATCATCATGGATGACAATATTTATTGAATGCCCACTGGGTGCTTAGAACTGTACCAGGAAGACAGCCAAAATAGCTGTTTTAGCCACTGGTGGTTTTTAATAATACACATGCTGCTGCCAATATAGAAATGCACTAATTGCTGCCGAATGAACTTGGTGAAATCTATTCTTAACAGAACTTAATGACTTGGATGGGCACACTGAGACTCACTACTACAGGAATCTTTTTTGTTCCTTGAACATGAAAAATGAAATACAATTTAGTAGAAGCTATTTCATATGTTATGTAAATCTACAATTTTTTGCCACTAAATCAGCAGAACGATTTAGGGGCATGGGAAAGCAAAACGAGTGAGGAAAGAAATCTGACATTAGAAGTCTGAGAAAAATTTGATTCAATTCAATATTATGTATGACTCTGAGTTATTTTCTTTGATGAGACTTGGTTTCCTCATGAAGTAAAAAGGAAGACTTGGAAAATTGGCCTAGAATTTAGTCTTTTATGGGTGGTAGGGACTCCTCAGTATCATGTTTCTAAATGCATTGAGTAAAATACACAGGATTACAAATTATATTTTTAAATACAGTCCATATATCTAATTATAGTACAGATATATATAATATATAATATATAATATATAATATATAATATATAATATATAATATATAAATGAAATGCCATTAAGCCAGTTTGCAGTTGTGTCCAATTTTCTGGGCTTTCTTGGCAAATATGATGAAGTGTTCTACCATTTCCTTCTCTAGCTCAGATGTGGAATCAGAAAGACTCATCTTCCTGACTCCCAAATTTGGCATTGTGTTGACTGTGCCACCTACTTGTCCATTTATATAAACATATTATATACATATATTTACATATACATGTATATAACAATGTCTACACATGTATCTTCATGGCTATCTAAGAAATTTTTCAGCTCTACTGGTCTATGACTTTTTTTGAGCCTGAGAAAACATAATGAGAAATCCAAGAACTTCAATTAAATACTCAGAGTTGTAGGGTATGATTTATCTCAATTTAGTGAGGTGCACCCACTTATTCTGAAATAGTCTTCATCCTATCTGAAAACTCAAGGGTGGCCTTGACTCTGAGTTTGGTCATTACTAAAAGAAATACATACATATATATATATATATATATATATATATATATATATATATATATATATAGCTATCTAATTAGAGCTGAACTTCAGTTTCCTCATCTTTAAAATATTAAAATAGATTATTTCCAAGCTCCCTTCTAGATCTCATGTCATATAAATGATTAAAGGGCAAAGGATTTTAACCTCTGTTGTATTATGAATTCCTTTGACCATCTATTGGCTGCCATGGGGTCACTTTCAGTACTTTTTTATAAACTTGTAATTGAAGGAAATGCTAAATTTGAGTTAGAAATGTGTGCTAATAAAGATGCATTTTCTTTCTATCCAAGTTCACAGATCCCTTAAAAATTCTCCACAAAGTCCTTGGGAGTGTGTGAATCATGGGTGAAATATGACCTAGGAACAGAGATAGAGATTGAGAAGATTCAGACTAGAGAGGTAAGGCTGAGAGTGTGGTGTGAACAAAAAAATGAATTGGATGGAGGAGTTAGGCAAAAGTGTTGTATTCTGGAGTCAAGTAAAGAACACAGAGTAACATAGCCATGACAAGTGAGAGATGAACTATGGGATTTTTCAAACAGACAATTGATCAAATTGGTCAAATCACAGAATGCGAGTTAAAAAAAAATAAAAACCTAGGCTCAAATCCTGTCCTTGCCAGTTATTAATTATAGTACTATCTCTCTCAGCCTATTTCCTCATCTATTAAATGAAGATAATAGCATCTAACATGTTTATCTTCCCAGATTCCCATGAGATTCAAACACAAGAATTTCTAGTGGGTATATGTAGTACTTTATAGATTTATCCCTAAATATATTGATACAGATATAGATCATCACTAAAAATAGTGATACAGAAATACCTATATCACCAAATATAATAGCCAAATTTTATATCATACTTTAAAGAAGAAGCTATCATGAAAATTACCATGTTCAAGAAGAGGGAAATGAAGTTTGTTGCCCAAGGTCATATAGTATGTAAGTGTCAGACATGGGATTTAACCTCAGGAGTTCTTGGCTTCAGTTCATTAATTCTCTAATGAGCAGTAAATTCAATATCATCTCTATGTTACAGGAAAGTTAGCAGATAAAGCCCTGGGACTGAAGCCAGGAAGACTTGAGTTCAAATTCAATCTCTGACATTTATTAACTTTGTGCCACCAGACCAGGCAAATCACTTCACTTCTGGTTGTCTCAATTTCTTCATCTGTAACATAGCAAGCACTTAATATATTTTTTCATCCCTTCATCTGTTCATCCATCTATGCCTCCATTCATTCATTCTCACATTTATTCATTCCCTTGCACACATGTCCAAATTATTATATGGTCCTTGTTTTAAATGAGACTATAGAGCTCAAGTTTAACTACTTCATTTTATAGATGAGGAAACTGAGATTGAGAAACGTAGAGTCACCTGTGTAAGGTCATAAAGAGCAAATATCATAGCTAGGAACAGATGACTTAGTCTCATAAAGAGTGATCAGTCATTAAATCTTTAATAAATGTCTAACTCTATTAGGTTCTGGGAACAGAAGAATAACAAATTATTACTTGCATGGAATTCTATAGTAGGTACCAAAGTTAAGGTTGGATTGTAGGCTCCTAAAAATATAGGGATATATCCATTGCTCAGCATCAGGTTCAGAGAAGTTATTTAATACATGCTTTCAGAATGAAGTTGTCATCCTATGATTCTATAAGATAATTATGCCTTAGGATGATCAAAGCCCTACATCCCTGAAGATTTAGTTAGTGACAGATATACCTAACACTCTCACCATCAATGACTAAAATATTGATATTTGAATATATTTTCTATCTTTATCCTTTAAGTTCTTGTGGCACTCCCACTGTTTCATAATGGATCACGTATCCCAGATACCTTCATAAAGTGAGAGGGAAAGAGACCAGGGCATCTCATGACAGGAGATAGAAAAGACACTGCATTCTTACTTCAGAAAATTGTGGGACCAGTGTGCTGCTCTCATCGATCGTTATCCTCTGTCAGAGAGGATACATGATAGCTGTGGTCTCTGTTAATGTGACATTTATCTCCATGAGTGTGGTGATGAAGGATGGTTTGTGAATGGTACAGCCACGAGTGACTTATCCCATCTCTCTTCAAAAGAGAAGATAAATGACACAAAAACCAGTCATTGTGTAGTCCATATATTTATCCCACAGAGATGCCTAAAGATACAAGTGTGGTGGAGGCCCTGGTCTTGGATTGTTTTTGTTCTTGGAAACTTAATCCTTCTTACTCAGTAATCACAGAAAGAAAAAAACAGATTAAGAAAAAGACAGATGAAGTATACAAGGCTGAAATCACTTTTAAGGGAC